>NC_135968.1:18799719-19095098 GCF_053455715.1 Rhinoraja longicauda
GCATAGAACTGGTGATGGACTCAATGGGCCGAAGTGCCTGTTTCCACGCTGTATCTCTAAAGTGCCACTCATCGTTGTCGGGATGGCTAACTAGGAAACCAGGCTTGGACGGATGGTAAGGTTGAAGAAAGGGTGTCAACAAAGAGTCAAGAGTGTTTCATTGTCAGATGTCCTGAAACGGAACGATGGAATTCTTACTAGTAGCAGCTCAACAGATGTATAAACATAGTCCTCTGTAAAAGCCGTAATAAACAACAACAAAAAGTTCAGTATATAAACAAAATAGACAAATAAATGGACAATAATAGTGCAAGGTAAACAATAATGTCCCCAAGTCTATGTAGTTTGATGCTGATTGGTAGGTTGTCGTGTTCAATAGCTTGAACTTCTTCTTCTTGCATATGGCGTGCACAGCCTAAAGTTGTAGGTCTAGGGTAGATGGGGGGCATCAGTTGCTGGGTGGATGGCCTTGATGCCACCAGGGAAAAGCCTCAATGAGCAGTCATTCACGATGTGTGGGATGGTCTGGCCTGGATATCCGCAGTCACAAGCAGGGCTGTCTGTCTTCCCCCACTTGTGCAGGTGATGGGCTGTTCTTGCGTGGAGGGTGCGGATCCTGTTCAGGGTTGGCCATTGCTTGCGATGGAGGTCAAATCCCGGTGGTTTCACTGTGGGGTCTGTGATGACCTCTCCATTGTTGGCGTTGGCATCTTTCCAGGCTCTGCACCACACAGTCTTGGGGTCAAAGTCTTCCAGGGATTTGGCTGAAGACCAGAAAGGTTTGCAGGACTTCAGGCGCATGTTGGGCAGATTGTTCAAGTCAGCGTGGATGGGAAGGTCAGGATTAGCCTCGATGGTGCACCAATCTTTCAACATCCTCTCCCTTCTGCGTGTGCTGGGAGGGGCGATGTGAGGGAGGACAGGGAGCCACTGCAAAGGTGTTGACTTAAGCGTCCCTGTGATGACCCGCATTGCAGAGTTAAGGAGTGTCCACTCGTTTGGTGTGGCAGCTATTAGCCCAAGCTGTTGAGCAAAACTCGGCTGTTGAGTAGACTAGGGCTAAGCTTGCGTTACGGAGGGTGTGTGCATTGGATCCCCAGCTGTTGCCTGCAAGTTTCCTGATGATGTTGACCCTTGCTTTCAGTTTATCATCCACCCTCTTCAGGTGTTCACGACAGGTGAGGGTGCGGTCCAGGGTGACTCCGAGGTACTTGGGGAATTCCTCATTCTTCACCGGCTTACCACAAAAGGACACTCAGAGCTTTGCATCGGCGAGCCGACTGCTGAGGTGAGAGGCAGTGACAGTTGTCTTAGATGGGTTGGGGCGAAGTCGCCAGAAGGTGAAGTATTCCTCCATCCCCTTGAAGTCTTGTGTTAGCACTCTGCTGATATCCTCAAGGGCAGCTCCCTGGTAGGCAAGGGCAAGATCATCTGCATATGCAAACTTCCTGGACGAGGTAGTTGGCATGTCACTCACATAGATGTTGAAGAGTAGGGGAGCTAGGACAGAGCCCTGGGGGAGGCCATCACTCAGGGTCCTGACAGAGTTGGTCTGGTCCCCAAGCGAGACCCTAAATCTACGGTTGCTGAGGATGGATGAGAGGGCACGCATGGTGGTTTGGCACTTCAAGATTCTGGAAGTTTTCAGCAACAAACCATGTCTCCACACGGTGTCATAAGCTGAGGACAGATCGATGAGAGCAACACCAGTATTCAGGGCACGTTGGAAGCCAGCCTCTATATTGGTAGTGAGGGCAAGGACATGATCTGTGCAGCTTGTACCAGGTCTAAAGCCAGCTTACTCTCTGGGCAGAACAGGTTCGACCAATGGAGGAAATCTAGCAAGCAGGAAGTGCTCAAACAGCTTGCAGGATGTACACAAGTGGGAGATGGGTCGGTAACTAGCTGGATCACCAGCAGGTTTCCCAGCCTTGAGGATGGTGATGACCTCCAGGCCTGAGGGATAATTCCTCTACAATGAACATGGGTGAACAAAGCACAATCTAATAGCCTGATGGCAGTGTGAAAAATAGAACATATCAAAATGTAGAAACAAGGAACTGCAGATACTGGTTTACAAAAAAGGACACAAAGTCCTGGAGTATCACTCAGCACTTCAGGCAGCATCTGTGGAGAACATGGTAAGGTGCCGAAAGCTGTGAGAGAGGAGGGGCAGGACAAAACATGGCAGGTGATAGGAAGGAGGTTTTTGATAGGCAGATGGTTGGAGCAAGGGCCAGATTAAACCAGAAGCTGTGAGACAAAAGGATTGAAGGGTTGCCAGGCTGCCAAAGTGGCACGGTAGCACAGTGGTGGAGCTGCTGCCTCACAGCGCCAGAGACTCAGGTTCAATCCCGACCACGGGTGCTGTCTGTACGGAGTTTGCACCTTCTCCCTGTGACCACGTGGGTTTTCCCCTGGTGCTCCGGTTTCAATAGACAATAGGTGCAGGAGGAGGCCATTCGGCCCTTCGAGCCAGCACCGCCATTCAATGTGATCATGGCTGATTATTCTCAATCAGTTTCCTCCCACACTCCAAAGACGTGCAGGTTTGTAGGTTAATTGGGTTGTGTAAATTGTCCCTAGTGTGTAGGATAGAACAAGTATATGGGTGATCGCCGGTCGGCGTGGATTCGGTGGGCCGAAGGGCCTATTTCCACGCTGCATCTCTTAATTAAAACTAAAGTTACGAATTGTGAAGCCAGAGGGGGGAATGTAGGGAGGGGGGAGGGGGGGAGGGGAGGGGAGAAATATCTGCATCCCTTGCGGGGGGGGGGGGGGGGGGGGGGGGGGCGGTGGGGGCGAGGTGAGGGTGTTGAAACCGGAGTGCAGCAGATAGATTCATCCTCGTGAGAAGTGGCCGTTTGATTTGAGGTTGAGTTATTTAACACATTATCTTTCCCCAAGCCTGATTCAAATTAAAAAAAGATAAATAGATCATCGTCTTGTTGTAACGTGCCCTTTGAAATCAGAAGCACTGGCTTGCAAAGAGCTAAAATAAATTCTATAGTTCGATAAACTTGGTAATGCTCCAACTATTTGAAGCTCCCATAATTCACAGGTAGTTTCCTCACATATAATCCAACCTCAGTTCACCAATAAAACCATAAACACATTCCCACGGTTAATTCTAATTAACATCAAATCCTAACTGGATGTGTGTAAAAGTGTGGTCATAATTAAATGCTTATGAAGCTGGCCATGTTTTGCGAAAGATGCAATATTCTTGGGTGGGTAGAAAAGTTGCCATAATCCCCGTCATCTCTTAAGTTATAGCATGGTTTGCACATTAGTGCTCCCATGCTACTTACCCTTGCGACACAGTGGATTCATTTACACCTCCTCCATCGGCTCCCTGCCAGGTTGTTTTGATGCAGAGGTTTGCAACTTAAAACTTGTTTTATTCCTGACTTCTGACGAAAAGTAATTGACCTGCAAGCTTAACTCTGCTGGCCTGCTGAGTCTGGCCAGTGTTTTCATTCTTCATTCCAGTCATTCTAGGGCGGCAGGATGACGCAGCAGCAGAGTTGCTGCCTCACAGCGCCAAAGACCCGGGTTCGATCCTCACTACCGATGCTGCCTGTGCGGAGTTTGCATGTTCTCCCTGGAGAAAACACGCTCGGTCACAGGGAGAACATGCAAACTCCGCACAGGCAGCATCGGTAGTGAGGATCGAACTCATAATGTAACTCAAGTATTGCTAAACTCAACACTTTCGAGCACAGCAGATAGACTGTTTAAACTTCTAATCAGTTTGCTTTGCCCACCCATTCAAGAGCCAAGCATGTTTTAGTGTCATATGTCCCAATCCGTGTTTTAATGTCATATGTCCTCATCCATGTTGACCTGATCAAAAACAGCCACAAAATACAGCAGCAGTTGCAGAACATCACATACAGATGAGATCATTCAGGTACAAGGATTCAAAGACATTATGTATCTAAATAATGTCTTCTCTTCAACAGCCACGCTAGATAATCTTCATTCAGTGTAACCTGGGAGGAATTGGATGATTGCATTGGGTTGGTTTATTATATAAGGATATGGCTTTCATAGGACCAGTGACCAGAGCTTTTAATCTCATTCCCACTTGACTGGGTCCAGTTATGTGAGAGAACTGTTTTTGGTACTGAATCAATGATCTTGGATAATTTAATTGCAAATAAGTTGTTATTTAGACCCACTGCTTTTCAAACCACACTCTTTAGTCTTGACTCATTGAAGCTCGGCTAAATTTCCTTATCAGTGTGTTTTTTTGTTGTTTTCTTTGAATTTAAGATTGCTACAGAAATAAACACTAATTGTTTCTGCTTGTGTAATTGATTCTGTTCTCACACAGTTTACTTTCCAGAGGAGACTGTCATGTGGCAGGTTTAACTCTGCCATTTCATTGCAGCAACGCTGAGATAGTGGGAGATGAAGACTGGGCTTTCTAAATAATTCAAACCATGGCGCTGGCATGGCACAGTGGCGCAGCAGTAGAGTTGCTGCCTCACGGCGCCAGAGACCCGGGATTAATCCTGTTTACGGGTGCTGCCTGTACGGAGTTTGTACGTTCTCCCCGTGACTGTGTGAATTTGCTCCGGGTGTTCCGGTTTCCTCCCACACTCCAAAGATGTACAGGTTTGTAGGTTAAATGGCTTTGGTAACATTTGTAAATTGTCCCAAGTGTGCAGGGTAGTGTTAGTGTACGAGGTGATCGCTGTTCGGCGTGGACTCGGTGGGCTAAAGGGCCTCTTTCCACACCATATCTCTAAAGTCTAAAGAACGCAAACAAGTAGCCTGTTAACATGTAAATTTGTCAGATTACGTGCAAGCACAAGAGCACTGACTTCCATGTCAAGAGACTTTACCATAGGCCCTTCAGTGCACTGATCAATCTCCCATTCACTCTAGTTCTGTGTTATCCTACTTTTGCAACCACTCCCTACACAATTGGGGCAATTTATGGAGGCCAATTATCAATCAGTCTGAAGAAGGGTTCTCCACATATGCTGCCTGGCCCCTGAGTTACTCCAGCTCTTTGTGTCCACTTGTAACAAACAAACCTGCACGTCTTTGGGGATGTGGGAGGAAACCGGAGCACCTGGAGAAAACCCACGTGGTCACAGGGAGAACATGCAAACTCCATGTCAGGATCGAACCCGGGTCTCTTGTGCTGCTAGGCCTGCACCCCTACCTACTGTGCCACTGTGTCGCCCTAAAGCTTGAAGAAGATTGTAGACAAGAACCAGTTCACAAAAAGGCTCAAAATGCAATATTGCAAAATAAATAAGCACATAAGCAAAGAAGCACATTAAGTCAATTAAGAAGGATGCTTGAAAACACTTTGGAGACAATATTACAGACTCACAGAACTTTGTTCACAACAATTACCCCAAAACAAATAGGCTGTGAGTTATGGACTGAGATGCAATGTGCATTCTGAAATGGTTCCCAAGTGGAGTTCAAATTGATAAACTCGTCATGAGAAAAATAGATTCGACAAATGCACAAAGTCTTTTGCCCTGAGTAGGGAGAATCACAAACCAGAGGACATAGGTCTAAAGTGGGGGGGCGGGGGGGGGGGGGGGGGGGGGGGAGGGAAGTTTTAATGGGAAACTGGGGGGGTAACATTTGTACACAAAGGGTAATGGGTTTATGGAACGGGCTGCCAGAGGAGGTAGTTGAGGCAGGTACTATCATAACATTTAAGAGGCAGGTGCGTTGATAGGATACGTTTAAAGGGTTACGTACAAAGCGTAGGCGGGTGTGACTGGTGTAGAAGGGACATGTTGGTTGGCGTGACCAAGTTGGGCCGAAGGGCCTGTTTCCACGCTGTATGACTCTATGAATCTATCCCTGGTTTGCAATCATAACAAACTTTGTTTTCACATCAGGAATAGAACTGTGGCTTGGCCTTGTGGTCTGTTCTAAGATGGCCAATATAAACTCATTACACTAATTACAACCGGATTTGGCCTTTCCCAGAAGGAAGTGCTTTTAGATTGCAATAAAAATAATCTAACAATTTACTTTACTAATCTGCCCTTCAATCATCGACCACGAGTCTGGTGTCCTCTGTGAGTGAATCAGCAGCCGACTATTCCCCTCTGTTAACTGTTGGGTAATCCTGTAGCCCTTGGAAGTATTTAACTAATCATTTCAGTTATCAGGCAACTGACCCACCTATCATTAACCAGAGAGCGGTCCTAAGCTACCATCAAGGATGGAGCGGTGGCGCAGAGGTAGGGTTGCTGCCCTCCAGCGCCAGAGGCCTGGGTTTGATCCTGACTGTGGGTGCTGTCTGTACAGAGTTTGTACGTTCTCCCTGTGACCGCGTGGGTTTTCTCCAGGTGCTCCCGTTTCTTCCCACAATCCAAAGACATGCAAGTTTGTAGGTTAAATGGCTTCTTTAAAAATTGTATATTGTCTCTAGTGAGTAGAATAATGTCAGTGTATGGGGGGAATACTGGTCAGCACGGACTCGATGGCATGAAGGTCCTGTTTCCATGCTGTATCTCTAAACTAAACTAAACTAAACTATACTAAACTAAATTATCTACCTCACTGGAGATCCTTGGACTATCTTTAATTGGACTTTTTCTGCTTCTGCTGTCTCTGTTTGTTGTCGTTGGTCTGACTGAGGTCAGTTGACAGGGCTCACCACGGGGAGGTCAACAACATGAGACTAAAACTGAGTGTGGCAAAACCACCACAACGGCCTTTCACCTGAACAACAAGGAAGCTCAACGCCAGCTAACCGTCACCCTCAATGGGTCACCCCTACCCTACAATCCATTTCCTACATACCTTGGGGTGAAACTAGTAGTGTAAGAAACCAGAGGCGTAGCTATGGGCACTCGCATGGGCCCTAGCTATGCCTGCCTCTTTGTCGGGTACGTCGAACAATCCCTGTTCCGGGCGTACACCGGCCCCATCCCCGAACACTACCTCCGCTACATCGTCGACTGCATTGGTGCTACCTCTTGTACCCATGCAGATCTCACTGACTTCATACACTTCACTTCCAATTTCCATTCTGCCCTTAAATATACTTGGACTATCTCCGACATCTCCCTCCCGTTCTGGACCTCACCATCTCCATCACAGGAGACAGACTAGTGACTGACATCTACTATAAACCCACTGACTCGCACAGCTATCTGGACTACACTTCTTCCCACCCTGTCTCCTGCAAAAAGTCTATCCCCTACTCCCAATTCCTCCGTCTACACCGCATCTGCGCCCAGGATGAGGTGTTTCACACTAGGGCATCAGAGATGTCCTCATTCTTCAGGAAACGGGGCTTCCCCACTTCCATTATAGATGAGGTTCTCACTAGGGTCTCTTC
The DNA here is from genome assembly GCF_053455715.1 of Rhinoraja longicauda. NCBI lineage: Eukaryota > Metazoa > Chordata > Chondrichthyes > Rajiformes > Arhynchobatidae > Rhinoraja > Rhinoraja longicauda. Next base: position 18,807,053 of record NC_135968.1, read on the forward strand.
TACATCCCGCAGCTCCGCTCTTGCTCCCCCTCCCCCCATTCGTAACAAGGACAGAATCCCCCTCATTCTCACCTTCCACCCCACCAGCCAGCGTATCCAACAAATCATCCGCCAACATTTCCGTCACCTACAACGGGACCCCACCACTGGCCATATCTTCCCATCCCCTCCCCTTTCTACGTTCCGCAGAGACCGCTCCCTCCGTAACTCCCTGGTCCACACGTCCCTTCCTACCCAAACCACCCCATCCCCGGGCACTTTCCCCTGCAATCGCACCCGCCAAGCTTCGCAGAGAGTTCTTCACTCATAGGCTGGTGTGCAAGGCCCCATCGGACGCCAAACATCCTTTGCACCACCTCGCCCAGGATTCACAGCAACTGGGACCTCAACGCCTGTCATCTCATCACCCTTTCTCCCGTCATGCAGCGACCCTCTGTGGCTCCGGTTTCAACATACTAGGAGCATGGAGAACCAGCTGGGAACAGACATCGCGACTTCTTCAATTCACTGTCGCACCGAACACCACAGCCGCACCCGGCTTGGACATGCCCCGTAAAGAGTGGGTCGTCCTGAACCGGCTCCATACAGGGGTCGACCGGTTCAACGCCAACATGCATCGTTTGGGGTTGCGTTCATCAACTACCTGTCATCAACAATAGGTGCAGGAGGCCATTCGGCCCTTTGAGCCAGCACCACCATTCAATGTAATCATGGCTGATCATTCTCAATCAGTACCCCGTTCCTGCCTTCTCCCCATACCCCCTGACTCCGCTATCCTTAACAGCTCTATCTAGCTCTCTCTTGAATGCATTCAGAGAATTGGCCTCCACTGCCTTCTGAGGTCAGAGGGGGTTGGTTTAAAGGAGATGTGTGGGGCAAGTGTTTTTACACAGAAATTGGTGGGTGCCTGGAGTGCGCTGCCAGGGATGGTGGCGGAGGCAGATATGATAGTGAGGCTTTTGGAGGCTTTTAGATAGGCACATGGTTATGCAGGGAATGGAGGGATATGGGCATGGACTGTGGACCAAAGGGCCTGTTCCTGTGCTGTTCTGTTCTAATTTCTTAGTCACCGTTACTGAGAAGAGCTTTGGCTTCTGAATCCCAGATTTATCTCATTGGCAGGCGTCACATTTCCATGGTGGGATTCGGACTCACATCTGTGGATCATTTTTTCTCTGTATTAATAGTTTGCTTATTTAACCACCGCATGTGAACCTGTTTCCTTTCCTCATTCCTTTTGATATATAATGTAGGGAGCTGTCACAATGTGATCTTGCTACTGGGAGGATAATACAAATTCATGCCCAGAAACATAGTAAATTTAAACGGTGGAAAAGGTCCAAAAAGGTCCAATTAAAGATAGGTTGAAGGTCTCCAATGAGGTAGATGGGAGGTCAGGACCGCTCTCTAGCTGGTGAGAGAACGGTTCAATTGTCTGATAACAGCTGGGAAGAAACTGTCTCTGAATCTGGAGCTGTGCGTTTTCACACTTCTGTGCCTCTTGCCTGATGGGAGAGGGGAGAAGAGGGAGTGACCAGGGTGAGACTCGTCCTTGATTATGCTGGTGGCCTTACCGAGGCAGCGTGTAGATGGAGTCAATGGAAGGGAGGTTGGTTTGCATGATGGTTTGGGCTATGTCCACAACTCTGCAATTTCTTGCAGTCTTGGATAGAGCTGTTCCCAAACCATGCTGTGATACATCCCTATTGTCCTGCATTTGGCCATATCCCTCAAAACATTTTCTAACCATGTACCTGTCCAAATGTATTTGAAATGTTATTATTGTACCTAACTCAATCATCTCCTCTAGCAGATCATTCCATATATGTGCCACCAATGGTGTAAAAGAGTTGCCCCTCAGGTTTCTACTCAATCAGGCATCCTCACCTTAAATCTGTGCCCTTCAACCCTGGGAAAAAGACTGCGTGTTTTCACCCTCTCTATTCCCCTCATGACTTCCCCTTAGTTTCCTGGTCTCTAAGGAATAAAGTCCTAACATGCTCAATCTCTCCTGATAGCTCCAGAGACCCACTTTTGATCATATCCTCAGATACTGTCTGTGTGATCCTCCCTGTGATTGCGTGGATTTCCTTGTGAAGCTCTGGTTTTCTTCCACATCCCAAAGACTCTGCAAAATTACCCCTAGTGTGTAGGGTAGTGGTTGAGAAAGTAGGAATAACATAGAACGAGCATGAACGGGTAATTGATGGTGGGCTTGGACTTGGTGGGCTGAAGGGCCTGTTTCCATGCTGTATCTCCAAACTAAACAGTACAGTACAGTACAGTCACAATGTCTGTGCCGAACATGATGCCAAAAGCAACTCTTATCTGCCTGCACATAATTCATATTCCCTCCATTCCCTGCATATCCATGTGCCCATCTAAAAGTCTCTTAAATGCCTTGTGATCTTCAAAAATTTCAAGGCCATCCACTCGTAACCAAACTGTTGTATCCTCTAATGATGCTACCAGAAACCATCAAAAGTCCATTACATCTTCACACGGCTTTGTCAAAATACTTCCACATTGTAAACCTAGATATCATTCAGCTTCCAAATGAAGCTTGCGTCAATATTGTTTTCATTGAATAGTATTTATGAAGGCGCGTGGGGGTGGAGGGGGGAGGTGGGGAAGAGTTACGTGCATTCCCCAGAGATGGAGCTGTCACCAACTGGCTTGTTGGTTTCCTGTGTGGTTTCTTTGCTCCTCGAGTCCTTGCTGGAACCGCACGCGACCACAGCTGACATGTCAGTAGACACAACTTTGACACAGCATCAGGATAAAGGCATATGAAAAGCAATTGGATGCAGATTCATTGTGGTTTATCACATCCTCAACAACTTCCTCAGGAAACCGTGAAGGGTCAACATTCCCACAGTGTTTGTATTTCTCTGTGGAATGAAGTAGCTCCACAATAGTTCAATGATGTGGTTATGCATGATCATACATTAAAAACCTTTTTCATGTTATTAAGGGTTTAGCTTGTGGCTTATCAAAAGTGAGGAAGAGAGATTCCAAACGGGCCAGTTCCACATCGCTTTCCAAAGGGAATAAATACTGAGAAAGGGCAAGTTTAGTTTAAAAACAAAGAACTGCAGATGTTAGTTTATACCCTAGATAGGCATAAAGTGTTGGAGTAACTCAGCAGGTCAGGCAGCATCCCGGGGGAAAAAGGAGAACGACACCCATCCTTTTACTCCAGAGATGCTGCCTGACCAGCTGAGTTACTCCAGAACTTTGCATCTATTGCAAGTTCAGTTTAGTTTAGAGATACAGTGTGGAAACAGGCCCTTCAGCTCCACCGAGACCACGCCGACCAATGATTACCTGCACACTGGTTCTATCCTACACACTAGGGACAATTTACAGAGGCCAATTAACCTACATACCTGCACGTCTTTAGAATGTGGGAGGAAACCAGAGCACCCGGAGAAAGCCCTTGTGGTCACTGGGAGAATGTACAAACTCCATACAGACAGCACCCGTAGTCAGAATTGATTCCAGGTCTCTGGTGCTGAGGCAACAGTTCTACCGCTGCAGCATTGTGTTGCCCTTAAGTCAAACTACCATTAAAAGAATTCCATGAAAAATGTCCTTGAAGTCAATGGTAATTTTTTCAAAGAAATGTCAGAGATTGAGGGAGACTTTATAGAAAGGCTTAGCTAGGGTAGACATTCAGAATCTTTTTCCTGGGGTGGAAATGTCCAACACTAGAAGGCATAGCTATAAAGTGAGAGGGGGAAAGTTTTGTGGAAATGTGCGGGGCAAGTTATTGTTTACACAGATGGTGATGGGTGCCTGGAACGCGCTGCCATGGGTGGTGGTGGAGGCAGATACGATAGTGGTACTTACTGGCGTTTAAGAGGCTTCTGGATAGACACATGGAACCTCAGGGACGCACGGATCATGTACGGGATGCACAGACACTCAGAGTGCTGGAGTTGCTCAGCGGGTCGGGCAGTATCCCTGGAGAAGGGGGCCGACCCAAAACATCATCCATTCATGTTTTCCAGGGATGCTGCCTTATCCACTGAGTTACTCCAGCACCTTGTGTTTCCTTTTGTTTCAGATCATATATACTCTGCATAAATACAACCAGGTCAGACTCAAGTACAATGGATAGACCAAGGGGAAGATACAGAGTGTGGAGAATAGTTCTCAGCATTGTGGCACGTCACTTCCATAGACAAAGTCCAATGTCTGCAATGTGGTGGAGGTGAATCGGACAATACCCTAGCTTATGGTGGACCCTCCAGAAGCCTGGTAACAGAGGGGATGAAGCTGTTTGGGACCTTTCTTCAGACTGATTATAACAGGGGGTAAAGATGGAAACGTGCTGAGGACGAGGGTCAATATGGGAATGGGAAGGGGAGTTAAAATGGTTCACAACTGGGAGACCCAGCAGGCCTTGGCAGACTGAGCACAAGTGCTCAGCAAAATGGTTGCCTTGCCCACACTTAGTCTCGCTGATGTACAGGAGCCCACATCAGGAACACCGGCTGCGATAGTTGATGTTGGAGGAGGTGCACGTGAACCTCTGCCTCGCCTGGTAGTGCTGCTGGTGACGCTGGACGTGTACACTTGTGTGCAATATACGCACATAAACATACGTACGCACACATGTGCATGCACACACTCACACATTTATGTGCATGCATACACAGGTGTACACCATATCAAATACACATGCATGCGCATGTAGGCGCACACATGTGTACACGCATGTATACACGCAACACACACGTGATCCTCCAGCACTTTATGTTTTGCTGACGATTCCAGCAGTTCTGTTGTATTTCCATTCCTTTCTTCATAGCTGAACGTGTTTCATTACTCATGGAAACACTATTCTATCAGTAGCAGGAGGAAGGGGATCGAGACTAGGAGCACTCTCTACATTTCGGGCTGTCAAGGTAAAAGCTTTTCCTTCCCTTTTCCTCAACCCCCTTACCCCAGATGCCAAAGGATTTACATCAGCCACGATCATGGACTGGGGCCTGGATCCTCACCATAATTAAATACAGGACGGCACTTAGCACGCTTTTACAGTTATGGATGGGATACTGCAAAGAGAGCAGGTATAAAAATGAAGTGGTGTCTGAATCTGAGTTAGCCAGTTACACTTGCAGAGCTAAAGAAAGTCAAACAATCAAATGACCGATCCTCTCATCAGCTAGAGAGCAGTCCTGACCTCCCATCTACTTCATTGGAGACCTTTGAACTATCTTTAACCAGACTTTATTGGACTTCAATGTTATATCTTGCACTAAATGGGGTAGCCTTGATCCTTTATCTGTGCACAATGGACGGCTCGATTGTAATCATGTATCGTCTTTTCTTTGACTGGATAGCACACAGACAAAAGCTTTTCACTGTACCACGGCACACGTGACAATAATAAACTAAACTAAACTAGACGATCCCTTGTGTAAGGTTGCATGTCTTTCAAGAGCTGATCTGCACACAAAAACAAGCCGACATGTGCTGTTCTGACAATTAGGTGCACAAGGCCCAGTGACATGCAGATAATGTTTCCCAGAAGATCACTGATACAGGTTTACATTCCTAACTGTAAACTAGCACCTCTTTCATCCTTCTGATAGCTCCCACGGGAAAAACTGTATGACCGATCCGAGCTCCAAGAAATAAAGTCAGTACGGAGCAAACGTCTCACAAACTATATTGGGATAACACACACTCACAAAGACATTCACACAACATGCAGGCATGGAAACAGAAAAAAATGCACAAACACACTCACTTGCACACAGGGGGACACACACAGTCATACCACGCAGTCACACACACACATATACACACAGTCATACAGTCACACACACATATACACACAGTCATACAGTCACACACACACATATGTACACAGTCACACCACACAGTCACACACACATATACACAGTCACACACACACATATGCACACACACAGTCACACACACATATACACACACAGTCATACAGTCACACACACACACATATGCACACACACAGTCACACTCACAAACACAAACAATAAATTGCAGAGAATTGTGGACGCAGCCCAGACCATCACGCAAACCAACCTCCCTTCCCTTGACTCCATCTCCACCATGCTGCCTCGGCAAGGTCACCAGCAAAATCAAGGATGAGTCTCACTCCAGCCACGCCCTCTTATCCCCTCTCCCATCAGGCAAGAGGTACAGAGGTTTGAAAATGCACTCCTCCAGATTCAGGGACATTTTCTTCCCGGCAGTTATCAGGCAATTGAACCATCCGATCACCAACTAGAGAGCGGTCCTGATCTGCCATCTACCTCATTGGAGACCTTACAACTACCTTTAATCAGACTTTACTGGACTCTATCTTGCACTAAATATTTTAATAAACATTTGAACAGATACATAGATAGGAAAGGTTTAGAGGGATATGGGTCAAACGTGGGAAGGTGGGACTAGTGTAGATGGGGCATCTTGGACGGCATGGATAAATTGGGCCAAAGGGCCTGTTTCCGTGCTGTATGACTCTGACTCCATGTAATATTATATATTAGTAGGTCACCTTATCTTGGGTCTTCGGCAATCAGAAACGATGTACATTTTTGCAGGTTTATAGGAATTTGGTTAGGCCGCATTTGGAGTATTGTGTGCTCTTCTGACTGCCACATTAGAGAAAGGATGGGGCATTGGAAAGGGTGCAGAGATGGTTGACCGGAATGATCCCTGTGTTAAGGGGTATTGGCTACAAGGAGATGTCGGGCAGATTGTTTTCTCTGGACTGCCGGAGGCTGAGGGGAAACTTGATGGAAGTATATAAAATTGTGAGAGGCATAGATGGGGTGTATAAGAAAATAGCTGCAGATGCTGGTACAAATCGAAGGTATTTATTCACAAAATGCTGGAGTAACTCAGCAGGTCAGGCAGCATCTCGGGAATGGGCGACATTCCTTCTCTCCTGAGATGCTGCCTGACCTGCTGAGTTACTCCAGCATTTTGTGAATAAAGGCATAGATGGGGTAGTCAGAACCTGTTTCTCAGGATGGAAATATCAAATACTAGAGGGCATAGTTTTAAGGGGAGAGGAGCAACGTTTAGAAGAGATGTGTGAGACAGGTTTTATTACACATAAGGTGGTAGGTGCCCAGAACGCGCTGCTGGGTGTGGTGGTTGAGGCAGATACAACAGTGGCATTTACAATAAGAGAATGTTGGATAGGCACATGTATATGCAGGTAATGGAGGGATATGGATTATGTGCAGACAGGTAAGAGCTGGTCTTGGCCTCATGTCCAGCACTGATGACGTGGGCCGAAAGGCTTGTTCCTGTGCTGTACTGTTCTATGTAAACTATCTAACAAACGTTTTAACTAAGACAATCTCTGCCATTTGATGTACTGTAGATATTGGTTTGCAAGAGAGACCTATTGCCATTAATGGTTCTGTAACAAACACAGTGAGCAATCCCAGAGAGGGCTTTATATCAGGAGTTATTTTCGTACATATGTATTGAATCATACTGGGGAGGTGACTATGGGCTGCTTAGGTTAACCACCAAGTCAAAAGTTAAGAGTTTCTTCTGCCCCCTGGGATACAAGTGGAGGAAAAACTGTAACATTACTGATCCATTACAAATCTATTCTCACGGGGGGAAAAGAAAGGTCTGTTGGTTGAATAGTTTTAAGAGTACTGGAAGAGATTTGGTGCTGTTATGCAGGGAAATTCTGTGACAGAAGACAAACTTACTATTGGTGCAAAATAGGAAGGAATAAAACAGGGTATTTCAAAGGTTTTTACTGCTATAGTTTTGACAGCATGAAACAATTGATGTGTTTATTGATTCCCTAAGATCATACGGCATAAGAGAAGAATTTGGCCATTCAGTCCATCAAGTCTGCTCCACCATTCGATCGTGGCTGATCTTTTTTCCCTCACAACCCCATTCTCCGTCCTCGTTTCACTTGCACAATTTGTTTGTGACTTGTGCATAACCCTGGTGGCAGCAGTAGTTATGATCTGCCCCTGACTCCCTCTCAAATGCAAGACTTGCTGGGTTATTTCAGAGTGCATGGAAATATCAAATACTAGAGGACATTGCTTTCAGGTGAGAGAGGCAACATTTAAAAGAAGATGTGTGGCTTGACTTTTTTGCACAAAGGGTGGTGAGTGCCTCGAACATATTGTCAGCAGTGGTGGGTAGAGGCAGATGTGATAGCGGCATTTAAGAGGCTTATAAATAGGCACATGGATATGCAGAGAATAGAGGGATGTGGGTCATGTACAGGCAGATGAGATCAGTTATAGTTTAGTTTAGCCTAACGTATACCGTGGTACAGTGAAAAGCTATTTTGTTACGTACTAACCAGTCAGCGGACAGACAACACATGATTACAATCGAGCCATCCACAGTGTACAGATATACGATAAAGGGAATATCGTTCAGTGGGGAGGGAGGCAAAGTTTAAAGCAGATGTGCGGGGCATCTTTTTTGCACAGAAGGTGGTGGGTGTCTGGAACGCGCTGCCAGGGGTGGTGGTTGAGGCAGATACGATAGTGGTGTTTAAGAGACTTTTGGATAGGCACATGGATATGCAGGGAATGTGCATAGACTGATAAGAGTTGGTCTTGGCATCATGTTCAGCAGAGACATTGTGGGCTGTACAGTTCTATGTTCTGTGTACTGCGCAGCACTGCCAAGTTAACCAATTTAATATGCAGGTGAAGCTTTATGAGCCAATAAACATGAAAGAAACATTGCCGATCATGCCGAGATCAGCTTCGAAGGACATTGTACACTATAAATTGAGGACATCAGAAAGGTGGTCTCTCAACCATGTCGAGCCTAAGATTCTTCAGGGACAGTAGCAAAACAAGGTTTATGTTTAAAATTAGATCACTTCCAATAAAATTATGCTCAGGAAAAATAAAATCCACAGTATGTCACGTCACCATGGTAACAGAATCTGAACAGATGGACCAAGTGTTTGTGGCACCTTGCGAGGGATTATTTGCAGACCAGTAGGTTGGGTGTAGGTCCCAAGTCTTGGAGCATATAACAGTACAGCACAGGACAGGCCCTTCGGACTACAATGTTTCAAGATGCCAAGGTAAACTAGTCTCCTCTGACTGCACGTGATCCATATCCCTCGATTCCCTGTATATCTATGTGCCTATCTAAAGGCCTCCTGAACACTAGAATCGTATCCACCTCCACCTCCACCTCCGGCAGCACGTTCCAGGCACCCACCACCCTCTCTGCAAAAGAACTTGCCGCGCATATCTCCTGTAATTCCAAAGCTATCGTCTATCTTGTCTATGTTAGTTTCATGATACAGCGTGGAAACCGGCCCTTTGGCCCTCCGAGTCCATGCCAACCAATGGTCACCCATACACTAGTTCTACCCGACACACCAGGGATGATTTACAGAAGCCAATCAACCTACAAACTTGCACGTCTTTGGAATGTGGGAGGAAACCGGAGCACCCGGAGAAAACCCACGTGGTCACAGGGAGAACGTACAAACTCCTATCTATGCCTCTAAATAATTTTATATACTTCTGTCAGGTCTCCCCGCAACCAGAGAAAACAATCCAAAATGGTCCAACGTCTGCCAATGAAGATAATCAAACATAGAACTCCATTCCGACAGAAAGTTCCATTGTCACCTTTCCGATGGGATTTTAAATCGTGGACCTCATCGGCGATCAGAAGGGGGGTGAATCTTTGGAATTCATTGCCCCTGATGGCTGTGGAGGCCGTCATTGGGTATTTTGAAGGTGGAAAGTGACAGATTTTTAATTAGTAAGGATGTCAGGGGTTAAGGGTAGAAGGCAGGAGAATGGGGGTGAAAGATAGGCAAGCCATGATTGAATGGTGGAGTAGACTTGATGAGCCGCATAGCCTAATTCTGCTCCTAGAATTTATGAACTTACGAATCTCTTGAAATCGAGTATGATTGTCCTCCTTGTGAGTCTTTTCTGTGGGTCCTGAGATGGTTAAAGAGGGCGATTCTAGAGCCAGGGACTTTATCCCTCCTGTGCTTGACATCTACTAACGTGGGAGTGACTAGTGCACTATTCCACCGCATGGTCTTGACAGAGACAGACTCGGGTCCAACAGCATGGATTCCACCACAGTGGTGGCGGAGGCACAGTGGCACAGCAGTAGGGTTGCTACTTTACAGCAGGTTCGATTCTGACCACAGGTGCTGTCTGTATGGTTTTTACTTTCTCCCTGTGACTGCGTGGGTTTTCACCAGGTGCTCTAGTTTCCTCCCACACATGTGCGGGTTTGTACGTTAATTGGCTTCGGTAACATTGTAAAATTGTCCCTGGTGTGTTAGGGTAGTGTTGGTGCACAGGGCGATCACTAGTCGGTGCGGACTTGGTGGGCCGAAGGGCCTGTTTCCGCGCTGTATCACTGAAGTTACCTTGCCCACACACACCAACATGCCCCACCTACACTAGTCCCACCTGCCCGTGTCTGGCCCATATTCCTCTAAACCTGTCCTATCCATGAACCTGTCGAAATATTTCTTCAACATTGTAATAGTACCTGCCTCAACTACCTCCTCCGGCAGCTCGTTCCATATACCCAGCACCCTTTGTGTGAAAAAGTTACCGCTCAGGTTCCTAAACGATCCCCCCTCATCTTAAACCTACGTCCTCCGGTTCTTGAACCATTCTTGCACACACACAGCTTGTACCAAGAATTAGAGAGTAGTCCTCAGCTACTATCTACCTCATTGGAGACCCTCAGACTATCTTTGATTTGACTTTATCTTGCACTAAACGTTACTCACGTTAATCCCTTTATTGTGTATCTGTACACTATGGATGGCTCGATTACAATCATGTGTTATTATTCCACTGACTGGCTAGTGGGCAACAAAAGTTTCACTGTACCTCAGTAGACGTGACCATAAACTAAACTCAACTCAATTCAACTCAAACTATTGCTGCTTTCAAGCTACATTGGCGGCGACCTGCCAATGGAAACAGCGTGCAGCTTTTGACCTCCCAGTCTCACAGCACCTGGTTGTGGCTTTGCAATTTATGGGGGGAAATCAAAGCAGCCGGGACCTTCCATCATGGCGTTCCTCCAGCTGCACGTTAGCTGCCCATTCGCTTTGATGTGAGCAGCAACTTTACATCTGCTGGATCCGTGCTCCTCGGGAGTCAGGTCCCTCCCTGCTGAGATACTATGCTAAGAGGGGCTGGTACTTCTCAGGGGGGAGGTGCATAAGATTCAGAGGGGGAGGATTGAAGAGATTAAGGCAGCAGGTTTGAGTTAGTGTTCCGAGACTATGTTGGTGTCAAAGGGTCACAGAAGGAAGCTGGTCACTTTACACTAATCCTATTAGTGTGAGGCCAGTATTTAATGCATGGAGCAGTGGGTGCCTTGAACGCGCTGCCAGGGCTGGTGGTGGAGGCAGATGCGAGAGCGGAGTTTAAGAGGCTATTAGATAGACACATGGATATGCAGGGAATGGAAGGATTTGGATCACATGCAGGCAGAGGAGATTAGAGAGAGTGCGGAGGAGGTTTACCAGAATGATGCCTGAATTAGATGTTATTGGCTACAGGGAAAGGTTGGACAGACTTGGATTGTTTTCTCCGTAATGCTGGCAGTTGAAGGGAGAACTGATAGAAGTATACACAATTATGAGAGGCATGGATAGGATAGACACCCAGGGTGGAAATGACAAATATTTGAGGGCAAATACTACTAGACCTACAAACCTGCACGTCTTTGGAGTGTGGGAGGAAATCAGAGCACTCAGAAAACCCACGTGGTCACAGGGAGAACATACAAACTCCATATACAGATAGCACCCGTAGTTGAACGGATCGAACCCAGATCTCTGGTGCTGTGAGGCAGCAAATCTACCACTGCGCCACCGCGCTGTCCTTGTTTCCATCGGGACTCGTTAGAAAGTCCTGGTAACAAGGCAGGAAGAAGTGAAGACTTCTTTCAGCTTACCGGCAGTGGGTTGAAGTTTTGATCCACCAGGTGATTGTATCCATGGTCAAAGAATGAATTTCGGAACACCACGTCCATACCTTGTTTGGCCGACATTCCCAGTGTGTTTAACCAGCTGAGGGAAAAGAAGGAATGATTCAGATTCAGATTCAGAGTCATTTATTGTCATCTACTGCAGGTTGCTGTGAAATCCCTGGTTCATAGAGTCATAGAGCGTGGAAACAGTCTTTTCCACTGAACTTGCCCATACCAACCAACATGCCCCATCTACACTAGTCCCACCTACCTGCCTTTGGCCCATATCCCTCTAAACCTAACCTATCCATGTACCTGTCCAAATGTCTTAAATGTTGTGATAGTACCTGCCTCAACCACCTCCTCTGGCAAATCGTTCCATATTCCCACCAACCTCCGTGTGAAAAAGTTGCTCCTCAGGTTGGGTGGCACAGTGGCACAGCGGTAGAGTTGCTGCCTTAAAGTGCCAGAGACCCGGGTTGGAAACTAACTCTGGGTGCTGTCTGTGTGGAGTTTCTACGTTCTCCTTGTGACTTGGTGGGTTTCCTCCGGGTGCTCCAGTTTCCTCCCACACTCCAAAGACGTGCAGGTCTGTAGGTTAATTGGCTTCTGTAAAATTGTCCCTAGAGTGTAGGACAGACCTCTTGTATGAGGGATCGCTGGCCGACGTGGACTCGGTGGGCCGAAGGGATTGTTTGCACACTGTATCTCTAAACTAAACTAAATTAGACAAACAGGTCCATGGCAGTGCAAGAGGTGGTCCGAACATTTGTCTGATTATCGGTCAGAGCATTTGAATTCAGTGACTTACAGAAATCCCGCTGCAAAGGTATCCGAGAGGTTTGAGGTCCCTCCAGCCCACGACGGGCCAACTCCTGCTAGCCAAACTTTTTTCCCTGGTGCATGAGAATTCACGATCTGTTGGAATGAAAACAGACTTCAAAGTATGGGCGTCGATCTTATGTTGCTGTTCTGGTGGACAATACAGGAAAGATTTAGATGCTTTGGAGGGATTCAGAAGACGTTTACCAGAATGATAGAAACAAGGAACTGCAGATGCCGGTTTACACAAAAGGACACAAAGTGCTGGAGTAACTCAACGGGTCAAGCAACATCTCCTGAGGACATGAATAGGTGCCGTTTCGGGACAAGACTCTTCTTCAGACCGATCAGACTAGCCACCTGCCCGTATTAGCTCATATTCCTCTAACCTATTCTAGCCATGTACCTGCCCAAAGGTTTTTTAAACGTTGTGATAGTTCCTGCCTCAACCACCTCCTCTGGCAGCTCGTTCCATACACCCACCGCCCTTTGTGTGAAAAAGTTACCCCTCAGATTCCTATTAAAACTTCCCCCCCTCACCTTAAACCTATGTCCTCTGGTTGTCGATTCCCCTGCTCTGTGCAAGAGACTGTGCATCTACCTGATCCAGCCCTCTCGTGATTTTTGCACATTTATATAAGATCAACCCTCGCCCTCCTGCGCTCCAAGGAATAGAGTACTGATCTGCTCAAACTCTCCCTATATCTTAGGCCCTCAAGTCTTGGCAATATTCTTGTCAATCTTCGCTGCACCCTTTCCAGCTTGACAACATCTCTTCTATAACATGGTACCTAAATCAGAACACAACATTGTAAATGTGACCTTACCAATGTCTTGTACAACTACAATATGACCTCCCAACTTCGATATTCAGTGCTCTGACGGACGAAGGCCAAAGTGCAAAAAGCCTTTTTGATCATCCTATCGACCTGTGATGCCACTTTCAATAAACTATGTACTTATGCTCCTAGATCCCTCTGCTCTACAACACTCCCCAATCATAAATGGAAAGCGTCGGAAATGTTCAACAGGTCGGGCAGCACCTGCAGGCCCTGATAAACCCTCTGCATTGGAAGTAAAAAGTGTTAGAATTCAAAGTGCTTTAAGTTCAAAAGGGAAGGGTGGAGAGTAACCTTGGGTAAAGGGACTCGGATTTGAGGGTACCAGAACAGTCCAGATTAAGCTGTTCTTCGCAAAGCTCTCAAATGCCTGCCAATATTTAATGGTATTTGAGGAGTTTTTGAAAACAAGTTTACTGCGCCTTAGAATTCACTGGACAGGCTTTAATAATTTTTTTGTTTAAGATATCAGTCTCTTGTTCTTCAATGGGACAAGCCTTGATATAAAAGTATTCTGCTGTGGCTAAGAATGTAGGCTTATGAGAAACAGTCAAAACAAGTTGATCTGCGGCTGCCTGAAGGCAGAAATGATTAAGAGCTGTACGCGATGTACTGGCTGCACATTGGCGCATACTTGACTCGTAGTCAAGCAAAATAATTGGTCCCAATGTTACAATCGGTGCGAATTGGCAACAACACTTCCTCCTCCACAGACAGACACAAAGTGCTGGAGTAAATCAGTGGGTCAGGCAGCATCTCTGGAGAAAAAGGACAGGTGACGTTTTTCAGGTTGGGAACCTTCTTCAACTGAAAGTGGAAGGGGGGATGGGGGGGAGCGGGGTGGTGGAAAGCACTGGAGGCGAGAAAAGTCTGCTTCGAGAAGGCAGCGAATATAATCTGAAGAAGGGTCCCGACCTGAAACGTCGCCCATCCTTTTTCTCCAGGGATGCTGCCTGACCCGCTGAGTTACTCCAGCACTTTGTGTTTATCTTTGGTATAAACCAGCGTGTGCATCTCAAGACTGTTCGCTCAGTCCCTTGCTCTCCTCTCTCCATTACTGCGAGTGTGTAGCCATATGCACACCTCCAACGCTGTTCTTAAATTTGCCAGCCATATCACCGTCGTTGGACAAAAAAACAGGAAGTAGATTCCTTTGAGAGAGGTGAGGTCCATACCCATGATGAACCGGGTAGTGCCTACCAATCTCTGCAGTCACCTTTGGTCATGAACGTTCGAGTTTCCAAACCAGGCAGTGATGCAACCAGTCAGTAGGCTCACTACCGTACATTTGAAGTCCAATGCAGTTTTCGGCAATTTACCCCCTAATCTCCTCAATCTTTTAACGAGATAGAATCGTCGATGAGTTTTCTTTGATGAGAGAGATCGATACGCTGATTGCATGGTGCCAGAACTACAATCTTGCTCTCAATGTTAGCATGACCAAGGAGCTCAGCGTTGACTTCAGGAAGGGAAAGCTGAAGATACACAAATTTGCCTTCATTAACCTGACAGTAGTGGAGAGAGTCAACAGCTCAATTTCCTGGAAACGCGTGGCTCTGAAGATCTGTCATGGGCCCACCACTTTGATGCAATCACAAAGAAATCTCATCAACACCTCTACTTCCTTAGAAGATTGCGGAGATGTCACATGTTGCTGAGTACTCTATTGAACTTCTACAAGTGTATAGAGACAAGTGTGTATCTTATAGAGACGTATAAAATTGTAAAAGAACTAGACAAGCTAGATGCAGGAAAAATGTTCTCAATGTTGGAGGAGTCCAGAACCAGAGGCCACAGTCTAAGAATAAAGGGGAGGCCATTTAAAACTGAGGTGAGAAGAAACATTTTCACCCAGAGAGTTGTGAATTTGCAGAATTCTCTGCCATCGAAGGCAGTGGAGGCCAATTCACTGGATGAATTTAAAAGAGAGTTAGATAGAGCTCTAGGGGCTGGTGGAATCAAGGGATATGGGGAGAAGGCAGGCACAGGTTACTGATTGTTGATGATCAGCCATGATCACAATGAATGGCGATGCTGGCTCGAAGGCCCAAATGACCTCCCCCTGCACATATTTTCTATGTTTCTATGTACAGTAGGGAGCATACTGACTGGTTGTATCACGGCCTGGTTCAATAACTCGAATGCCCAGGTACAAAGGAGGCTGCAGAAAGTGATAGACACAGGCCAGTACATCAAGGGTGCTGACCTCCCCACCATCGAATGGTTCAGCAGGAGGTGCTGCCTCAAAATGGCAGCCAATATCATCAAAGACCCACCCCCACAATCAGTCTGAAGAAGGATCCTGGCCCAAAGCGTTACCCATCCATGTTTACCAGAGATGCTGCCTGACCCACTGAGTTACTTCAGCACTTGTGTTCTACTATGTTTTGGTTGCACTACATTCTTCAGTTTTTCACTATTATAATCTGGCTATCTGGTATTGCTGATGATTTATTTTTTTATTGATCATTATATATTTATTTGTTATGTTATTGCATTAATGTGATTGACATCAGTCTGAAGAAGGGTCTCGACCAGAAACATCACCCATTCCTTCTCTCCAGAGATGCTGCCTGTCCCGCTGAGTTACTCCAGCATTTTGTGTCTATCTTCTCTTAAGTCTTGGCATGCAAACACAGCCCACCTGTGTAGTCGAGGATAGGGTGTTTTTCTCCATTGGAAATTAAAACAGTAGACTGAGTGTGAATGGGTGATCAATGGTTGGCATGGACTCGGTGGCCAAAGGGCCGGTTTCCGTGCTATATCTCTCTCATTCTTTCTAATCCCACGTGCCTGGGATTGTCTATGGACTGTGACAATTTAAGCCTGCCTTCCTCTGACCCTTCCTACCTCATTCTTCTCCGCCCTTCGGGTTTACCGGTGGTCTGAACTGTAGGTCCAATTTCTCCACAGGGAAATGCACTTTCTGGTAAAAGGCAAAACTCTTCCCATGATTAGCCTATGAGGGTGGCACAGTGGCGCATCTGGTAGGTCTTTGGAGTGTGGAGGGAAACCGGAGCACCCAGAGAAAACCCACACGGTCACGAGGAGAACGTACAAACTCCGTACAGACAGCACCTGTAGTCAGGATCAAACCCGTGTCTCTGGCGCTGCAAGGCAGCAACTTTACCGCTGCGCCACTGTGCCAACCTGAAAAAATCTGAGCCGGAAACAACAGCAAACATAGATAGTTGTCGACCATTTGTTTTTAAATGGTTCTAGACCTTGCAGCCAGAGGGAGAAGCCAAATGAAGTTACCTTCCCAAGGGGACAGATTGCAAATGATGAGGAAATGCAGTGCCACTAGTCAGTAGAGGGCGCTGCAGCCAGGTTCTCCAGAATTCCAGACACTGGGATATGGAGATCTGCCGGTCAGCTGGTGTGGGTTGCTGGTCACATTGGCGGTGTCCAACTCTTCCACACCAAGCGTCCAGCTGGCAAACTAAAGCCCCAGATTGAACTCACTCACATAGTAAAGATGGCAAGTCCAGGACTTCTTGGCAAAAGCGAATGGCACTCTGGCACAGCTGGAGTGCCTCTGCCTCACGGCGCCAGAGACCCAGTTTCGACCCTGACCTTGGGTGCTGTCTGTGTTGAGTTTCCTCCGGTATCCTCCCGCATTGCAAAGACGTGCAGGTTCGTAGATTAATTGGCCCTCTGTAAATTGCCCCTAGTGTGCAGGGAGTGGATGGGAAAGTCGGGTAACATGGAACTAGTGTGGACAGGTGATGGTCGGCGTGGACTCGGTGGGCCAAAGGGCTTGTTTCACTGCTGTATCTCTGAAGGAGAAACAGTGAGGTGACTGCAGAAAGTGATGGCCCTCGCATGTGATAATGATGAACCATTGGACCATTCAACCATTCAATGGTGTCATTGGTTGAACAGCAGAAATAAAGAAACTCACCCTCTGTACCTTGGCAATCTGATCGGAGAGGGTGTCCAGGAGACGGGTTTTCATGAAGTCTGTCACCTTCACGGTTTGATCATCAATGTAGTAACTGCAACAGGGAGACAGCAAAATGCGTCAGGCCTTAGCTCTGATCAGCTCAGAAACTTCCCAGAGCCAGAGATAAAAGCAGACAATGCTGTGGATACGCAGCTGGTCAGGCAGCTCCTGTGGAGGGAGAAACAGAGCTAACGTTTCTAATTGCTGGCCCTTCATCTGAACCACAAAGCTAAATTATGATGGTTGAAGTGATGGAGTTCATAAGAAGTTGGGTCAGGTCTGGGCTATTTGTTCCATCAGAGCATTAGAAATTCCTCCTCATCTTCTTTCTAAAGGTACATCCTTTTATTTGGATGCTGTGCCCTCTGGTCCTAGACCTTCTTGTGCTACATGGATAGGACAGGTTTGGAGGGATATGGACCAAATCCTGGCAGGTGGGACTAATGTATCTGGGACATGTTGGCCAGTATGGGCAAGTTGGGCTGAAGGGCCTGTTTCCACATTGTATCACTGTATGACTCTATGACTTTCCCACTAGTGAAACATCCTCTCCATGCCCACTCTATCCAGGCCTTTCACCATTCGGTAAGTTGCAATGAGGACCCTCACATCCTGCTAAATTTTTTCCTTAATCATAGTCTCATTCCACCATCTCCTCTGGCAGCTTGATGAACATATCAACCACTCTCTGTGTGTTAAACCTTTCTCTGACCTCCCCTTTAAAATTCTTTCCTTTCACCTTAAACTTAGGCCTTCTTGTTTTTGAGACCCCTACCACGAGAAAAAGATTCTGACCCAATGCGTGCCGCTCATAATCTTATGCCTTTTTATCAGTTAATTCCTCATTCTCTGTCACTCTGGGGAAAACAAGCCCAGCCTATCCATTCTTTAGACTTCAGTCTTTAGACTTTAGGGATACAGCACAGAAACAGGCCCTTCGGTTCACCGAGTCTGCGCCGACCAGCGATTATCCATACACTAGCACTAAACTACACACCAGGAACAATTTTACAATGTTACCAACGCCAATTAACCTACAAACCCGTATGTCTTTGGCGTGTGGGAGGAAATCAGAGCACCCGGAGAAAACCCACGCGGTCACAGGGAGAACGCACAAACCCGTACAGAAAGCACCCGAAGTCAGGATCTCTGGCGCTGTAAGGCAGCAGCTCTATCACCACGCCACTGTGTCGGACACTCTCCCTGTAATTAAAGGCCTCCAATCCAGGTCATATCCTGGTGAATCTCTTCAGCACTCTATCCAATGCAATCACATCCTTCCTACAATATGGCGACCAGAACTGTACACAATACTCCAAGTGTAGCCTAACCAGTGTTTTGCAACCTAACGTCTCAACTATTAAAATCTCTGTGAAATCAAGAGTGGCATTTGCCTTGTGGAAACAAGGAACTGCAGGTGCTGGTTTACAAAAAATTGACACAAAGTGCCGGATCAACACAGCAACTCACATAACCCTTGCCTCCTTGACACTCCAAAAATCCGTTTACCTCAGCCTTGAATATATTTGATGACTCAACCTCTGGGCTACAGAATTCTAAAGATTTCATTGGGAGATGAAAGTCTTCGTCATCTCCAGCTTAAACAGACAAACCCGTGTTCAAAACTATTGCCTCTGCTTCAAAATTGCTCCATAACACCAAAATGTGCATGTATTGTGGGAATGTAATGCTATTACAAAAAAGGCAGCATGCTGGAGTAACTCAGCGGGTCAGGCAGCATCTCTGGAGGACATGGATAAGTGACATTTCGGGTCGGGGCCTTTCTTGAAGAACTGAAGCATTGCCTACCCGTGTCCTCCAATGATGCTGCCTGATCCGGCTAAGTTACTCCAGTATTTGTGTCTTTTTTGCTTAACCAGCATCTGCAGTTCCTTGTGTCTACGAATGCAATGGTATGATTGCTACATTAAATGCACTCTATTGTATAATTGCAAATAATTTGAATAAAGTATATTTTTGGAAAATAAATATTTCATAGATCTGTAATAATCAATCTGTTCTCTGCAATGCCACAAGAATATTAGCTTAGTATTATTAATTAGCTGAGATGTTAAGTTAGCTGCACAATCAGCTTGTGGCATTAAGTCCTGTTCCCCACACAGCAGTCTTTTCTCAAGCAACACCTCGAAATAGAATAACCCAGTCATTTATCCAACTTGTTCGAGAGGCCTTCAGAGGTTCAAAGTGATTACTGTGTCCGCGTACACGCCAGAGGTGTCTGTACAATGAGGAGATGTTATTACCCTTGGACATACTACGTACATCACAGTGTATGCTTAGCCCCTTTACAGGGAGGTACATTCAGAGGGAACAAGGGACAGAGGCATGGGTCCAATGTTAAAGTGCTTTTCCAACACAATCCTGTCATATTACAATGTAGTGCTGATGTACAGAGGGATCTTGGGGTCCAAATCCATATCTACACAAGATAGACACAAAATGCTGGAGCAACTCAGCGGGTCAGGCAGCATCTGTGGAGAGAAAAAAATAGATAACGTTTCAGGTCAGACCCCTTCTTCAAAATCAATTAAACCCTTCTTGAAGAAGGGTTCCGACCCGAAACGTCACCTATTCTTTTTCTCCAGAGATGCTGCCTCACCCGCTGAGTTGCTCCAGCATTTTGTGTTTATCTTTGGTGTAAACAAGCATCTGCAGTTCCTTTCTACTCCATATCTACACAAGCAGATAGTGTGGTAAAGAAGGCAGATGGTTTTCTTGCCTTCATTGGTCAGGGCATTGAGTATAAGAGTCAGGAAGTCATGATGGAGATTTATAGAACTTTGGTTGGGCTGCATTTGGAGCATTGCATGCAGTTCTGGCCGTCCCATTACAGGAAGGATAAGGAGGCTGGACAAACTGGCATTATTTTCTCTGGAGCATTGGAGGCTGATGGGAGACCTGATAGAAGTATATCATATGATGAAAGGCATAGTCAGGATAGACAATCAAACCCTTTTTAACAGGATGGATTTGTCAGACTAGTGGGCCTAGCTTTATGATGAGAGGAACAAGGTATAAATATGTGAGGGGAAAATCTTTTACACTGAAAGTGGTGAGTGCCTGGAATACACTGCCAGGGATGGTGGAGTTAGCAGACATGAGAGTGACATTTATGAAGCTGTAAGATGTGCACATGGATGTGCAGAGAATGGAGGGAAATGGATCTCATGCAGGGAGGGGAGATTAGATTTGAATGTAGAAACTAAGAACTGCAGATGCTGTTTAATACGCTAAAGGACATTAAGTACAGGATTAATCGCAGGTTAGGCAGCATCTCTGGAGAACATAGCTAGGTGACACTTAGGGTTGGAACTCTTCTTTAGATGGTAAGATTAGGAAGAGAATCACCTCTTCCAATGTAAGAGTTTCCCACTACTACTTTTCTTCTTCCCCCATACAATTCCTGAAGAAGGGTCCAAAACTATAACGTCACCTATCCACGTTCTCCAAAAATGCTGCCTGACCTGATGAGTGACTCCAGCACTTTGTGTCCTCTAGGAGATTAGATTAATTTGGCATCATGTTCGGCACAGACATTTTGGGCCAAAGGGCATGCTCCTGTGCTATACTATATACCATGTTTAGTTTAGAGATACAGCGCAGAAGCAGGCTCTTCGGACCACCAAGTCCGCACCAACCAGCAATCACCCCGTACACTAACACTATCCTACACACGAGGGACAATTTACTCTTTTACCAAAACCAATTAGCCTACAAATCAATGTGTCTTTGGAGTGTGGGAGGAAACCGGAGCACCCAGAGAAAGTTCACGCTGTCACGGGAAGAACATTCAAACTACGTACAGACAGCACCCATAGTCAGGATCAAACCCGGGTCTCTGGCACTGTGAGGCGACAACTCTACCGTTGCACCACTGTGCCTCCCATTGGGATGTTGATTCATTCCCAGTGTGGCTTCCCAGCAGAATGCATGTGAATCCTGGCTTTCTCCTTGGTTAATAATGGGCACGATAGCAGCAAGATTTCTACTGCAAGAAATTGTTGGCTTGGCAATTCTGATGTACTTGAACCATCCAGGGAGCGTCTTGGACACCTCAAGTGCTCCAAGTGCCAGATCCTGCAAGGATATTCTAAATTGTGAAAGATTTTAGCAAATAGACTGGAAAAGAAAAACATTCACTGTTTGATTTTAACAAAGGTCTTGGAAAGCAATAGAACAAAGCCTCCGGGATAAACAAAAATGATAAGGATCATGTGAAGGTTCACAGCCCACGAGATGATTATTTAGCTAAAAATCAACAGTTCGAAGAATTGGGGACGGCACGGTGGCGCAGGGGTAGAGTTACTGCCTTACAGCATTTACAGCGCCAGAGACCCGGGTTCGATCCTGGCTACAGATGCTTGTCTGTACAGAGTTTGTACGTTCTCCCCGTGTCTGCATGGGTTTTCTCTGAGAACTTCAGTTTCTTCCCACACTCCAAAGACATAATGGTTTGTAGGTTAATTGGCTTGGTATAAATGCACAAAAAATCGTCCCTAGTGTAGGATAATGTTAATATGCGGGGATCACTGGTCGGTGTAGACTCGGTGAGCCAAAGGATCTATTTCTGCGCTGTATCTCTAAACTAAACTAAACTCAGCAGGTCAGGCAGCATCTGTGAAAGGAAATGGAAAGACGACGTTTTAGACAGACAAGTTTTTTTAAGAGGCTTTCGAATAGCCACATGGATATGCAGGGGATGTTTCCATTAGTGGGAAAGTCTATGATCAGAGGCCATAGCCTCAGAGTAAAAGGACGCACCTTTAGAAAAGAGATGAGGAAGAAATTCTTGAGTCAGAGGGTGGTGAATCCGTGGAATAAATTGGCACAGAAGGCTGTGGAGGCCAAGTCATTGGGTATTTTTAAAGCGGAGATTGACAGATTCTTCATTAGTGTGGGTGTCAGGGCTTATGGGGAGAAGGCAGGAGAATGGGGTTGAGAGGGAAAGATAGATCAACAATGATTGAATGGCGGAGTAGACTTGACGGGACAAATGGCCTAATTCTGCTTCTATAAGTTATGAACTTGTGAATGGAGGGAAATGGATCATATACAGCTACAGGAGATTAGTTTAACCTGACAAGTTGTTATACACAGAGAATGGTGGGGGCCTGGAATATGCTGCCAAGGGCGATGGAGGCAGATGTGGCCGGGTCCACCACTCTCTCTATCCTCTTGCATTCCCGTCCATTGGAATTGTCGTAGGAGGCCACGATGCAAGCCGTCAGGATTCTTTCTGCAATACATCTGTAAGACTTTGCACGGGTGTTTAGAGACATACTGGATTTTTTAAAACTTTGAAGTAAGTAATAATAATAATAATAATAATCCATTTATTTTATATAGCGCCTTATCACATGCTCAAAGCGCTTTACAAAAACAATTAACATAGAAACAAACAGACAAACTATCCGGACGGAAAAACGGCGAATACTCAACGCCAGCGTCCTCTCACGTCAGGGTCCGGCAGTAGACATTAAAGAGCACAAGACACACAGATACAATTTTTTACATAAAACAGCCATCACAGTGATTGCTCTAGGCATACTCTCACTGTGATGGAAGGCAAAGTCTTATCTCCTCCTCGTTCTTCTCCCGTGGTGCCACGAGGTGATCGAGGCTCCCAACTTTTTGAAGCCCCCACCGGGCGATGGAAAGTCCCAGGGCCGAGCCGAGCAGGCCGATGAAAGTCCTGAGCCCCCACCGGGCGATGGAAAGTGCTGCGGCCGAGCCACGCAGGGCGATGAAGGGCCTGCGGGCGGGTTGATCATACCCGTAGTAGTAGAGGCACTTCTTTGCGATTGCATTGATGTGCTGGGCCCAGGATAGGTTATCCAGGATAATAACACCTAGAATCTAGAGCTGCTGGCTCTACGCTACTGACCTACTGATAAAAGCTGGCACATGATCTCCCAACTATCCCTTTCTGAAGTTAGCCATCTATTTAAATGTTTTAAACTTTAGGGAAACAATATGGAAACAAGCCCATCGTCCAACCGAGTCTGCACCGACCAACTATCACCCATTCACACAAGTTCTATACTACACACGAGGGACAATTTACAAAAAGCAATTAATCTACAAACCTGCATGTTTTTAGGAATGTGGGAGGAAACCAGAACACCCATAGAGAGTCATAGAGTCATGCAGCATGGGAACAGGCCATTTTCAGATTTTAGATTTAGAGATACAGCGCGGAAACAGGCCCTTCGGGCCACTGAGTCCGCGCCGCCCAGCGATCCCCGCACATTAACACTATCCTACACACACTAGGGACAATTTTTACATATTACCCAGCCAATTAACCTACATACCTGTACGTCTTTTGGAGTGTGGGAGGAAACCGAAGATCTCGGAGAAAACCCACGCAGGTCACGGGAGAAACGTACAAACACCGTACAGACGGCGCCCGTAGTCAGGATCGAACCTGAGTCTCCGGCGCTGCATTCGCTGTAAGTCAGCAACTCTACCGCTGCGCCACCGTGCCACCCAACATTGCGCAACTTGCCCAAGCTGACCAACATGTCCCCTCTACACTGGTTCCACCTGCCTGCTTTTAGTCCATTTCCCTCTGAATCTATCTGATCCATGTACCTGTCTAATTCCTCCAAAATGTTCTATAAATCCACCACCCTTTGTGTAAAAACGTCACCACTCAGGATCCTATTAAATCTTTACCCACTCACCTCAAACCTTTGTCTTCTGGTTCTTGATTCCCCTACTCTGGATAAAAGACACCGTGCATTTACCCTATTTATTCCTATCATGATCTTACACATCTCCATAAGGTCACCCCTCATCCTCCTGCGCTCCGAAGAATAAAGTCCACCTAGAGAAAACCCACGCGGTCACAAGGAAAAGGTACAAACTCCATATAGACAGCTCCCGTTGTCAGGATCGA
This sequence comes from Rhinoraja longicauda, assembly GCF_053455715.1. NCBI lineage: Eukaryota > Metazoa > Chordata > Chondrichthyes > Rajiformes > Arhynchobatidae > Rhinoraja > Rhinoraja longicauda. The sequence goes on from NC_135968.1 coordinate 18,831,567, forward strand.
TCCCGGCTCTCTGGCGCTGTAAGGAAGCAATTTTGCAGCTGCTCCCCTGTGCTGTCCCTCAATCATATATCTTTGTGACAAAGCCCCAGTGCGCAGTGACTCACAAACCCAGCAGCGTCTGTGGGTAAGAGCAGAAGCTACAGGGCTGTTATACTTACATCGACATATCCATTGCAACTGATGGGCAGCACAGTGGTGCATAGGCAGAGTGAAATCACTCTGTGGTTTAGAGGTAGAGCTGCTGCCTCACGGCGCCAGAGGCCAGAGGCACGGTAGCGCAGCGGTAGAGTTGCTGCTTTACAGCGAATGCAGCGCCGGAGACTCAGGTTCGATCCTGACTACGGGTGCTGCACTGTAAGGAGTTTGTACGTTCTCCCCGTGACCTGCGTGGGTTTTCTCCGAGATCTTCGGTTTCCTCCCACACTCCAAAGACGTACAGGTATGTAGGTTAATTGGCTGGGTAAATGTAAAAATTGTCCCTAGTGGGTGTAGGATAGTGTTAATGTACGGGGATCGCTGGGCGGCACGGACTTGGTGGGCCGAAAAGGCCTGTTTCCGGCTGTATATATATGATATGATGATGATATGATATATCCTGACAGGTGCTCAGAATTTCCAGACAGAATTTCCAGCCTGTGGTTCCCAAGGAAAATGTAGCCTCCTCCCTTCCTCTTTTCTATGTTGCTGTCTATTTTCCAATCCAAAGAGATACAGCGTGGACACAGGCCCTTCAGCCCACCGAGTCTGTGCCGACCAGCAATCACTGCGAGCACTAGCACTATCCTACACACTTGGGACAATTTACAATTTGCAGAAGCCAATTAACCTGCAAACCTGTAGGTCTTTCGAGTGTGGGCGGAAACTGGAGCACCCGGAGAAAACCCACGCGGTCACAGGTGGAACGTAGAAACTCCGTACAGACAGCACCCGTAGTCAGGATCGAACCTGGGTCTTTGGCGCTATGAGGCAGCAACTCTACTTTTGCACCACCGTGCCGCCCTTAAATCATATAACCGTATGTAGGCTTATTAATGACTTTCTGCGTTTTCTCTCCGAGGTGCTAACAATGCTCCTGCACAAACCTGTCTGTCAAAAGGTTGGCAACGGCCCATTGTCTCATGCTTAAATGTCAGCATCAAGTTGGCACTAAGACACAAGTGTTTCAATTCTCCGTAAATTTAACAAAAATGACTTGTGCTGACAGTTTGTCAGAAACACATTGTTAAATTGGACAGTTGGCAAACTGCTCGAGTGATTTCACTCGCATTATCTGAGGCTTTGGCCCGGCTTGTCGATAGGACAGTGGCCCGTGGAGTTGTGATTTACTCTGTCCAGACCCAACACTCATTCCCACCCCAGAACCACTCCAACTTGCTCTGCCTTCCTTGGGCAACTGGGACTTCCTCAAACTACTGGCTGGAGAACACAGTGTAGACAGTTCTGTTCGTTCATCAATCTTGAAAGACAACTAAAGGAAGCCTTTGCATGTAGCTTGTGCGGAAATATCCATCAAAATGTCATAGACTAAGAAGTGTAAGTTTTAATTTGGTTCAGATTTTAGAGAGGGGACGCACAGTGGCACAGTAGTAGAGTTGCTATCCTACAGTGCCAGAGAACCAGGTCCTGTCTGAGTGGAGTTTGTACATTGTATGTTCTCCTTGTGACCACGTGTGTTTTCTCCAGGTTCTCTGGTTTCCTCTCACATTCCAAAGATGTGCAGGCTTGTAGGTTAATTGACTTTTGTAAATTGTCCCTAATGTGTAGGATAGAACAAGTGTGGAATGTATTACAAGGCAGGGCGGAGTAAAAAGCTACAACTGTCCAAATGACTTTTAAAACTCTTAATTTTATCCACTTCCATAGCTTCCTCTGGCAGTTCATTCCAGATATGGATTACCCTCTGAGTGGAAAAATGGTGCCCTTGAGGTCCCTCTTAATTTTACCCCTCGAACAGTAAGCCTCTGTGCCCTCCAGTTTTAGAATCCTCTGGCCTGGGAAAAAGACTGTGAGCGTTCACTTTACCCGTGCCCCTCATGATCTTGTACACCTCAATAAGGTCACCCCTCATCCTCCTACACTCCAAAGAAAAAAGTCCCAGCCTATCCAACCTCTCCCTATAACAAGCCCGCAAGCCCAGATAACATCCTGGTGAATCATTTTTGCACCCTTTCCAACTTATCTTATTCCTGATCCGTATTCATACGTTTTTAATTTAATGTGCATAACAGCAGAGCACTGCGTTTAATTACTGCATTGGCAATTGTTTTTGTTTTACATTTAAATGCAAATAAGATTCCTCAGTAACTCAGTGAGAAATGGTGTCTCCAAGTGACAAAAGAAAAATTAAATTGAAATGATTGACATTACTTTTTTGGCAGTAACAAGCGTCTCTCACCCTGCCTTACAATGTTATGCAAAAAACAAAGTGCTGGACGAACTCAGCGGGTCAGGCAGCATCTGTGGAGGGAATGGATGGATGTCATTTCGGGTTGGGACCCTTCTTCAGACTGATACTGAAGTAGGTACATGGATGGGAAAGGTTTAGAGAGATATGGGCCAGGTGGAACGAGCGTAGATGGGGCATCTTGGTTGGCATGGGTAAGTTGGGCCGAAGGGCCTGTTTCCATGGTGTAAGATCTTATAACTCTAAGGGTCTGGAGTCCGAAGAAGGGTTCCAATCTGAAATGTTATCCCTCCATTCCCTCCACAAATGTGGAGACACAAGGAACTGCAGATGCTGGTTTACATAAAAAGACACAAAGTGCTGGAATAACTCAACGGGTCAGGCAGCATCTCCGGAGAACATGGATAGGCGACTTCAGAGTCTGAAAAAAGGGCCCCGATCCAAAATGTCATCTACGCATGTTCTACAGGAATGACCCACTGAGTTACTCAGGCAACTTCTGCCTTTGTTTTCCCTGCAGAGGATGTACTGTGCGTCTCCTTCCACTACCCCATGGTGCACAGAAAGAAGAAAGAGATCTTAGTAACGTGGTGTCAGGACAACAACCTCTCCCCCAATGTCAGCAAGATGAAAGAGTTGGGAAGCGTGATGGACGACATGCCCAGTCAGCATCAATGGCGCTCAGGTGGAAATGGTTGAGAACTTCAAGTTCCTTGGCGTTAACATTACCAATGATCTGTCGTGGGCAATCTGCATTGGTGTGACAGCCAAGAAAGCACACCAATGCCTCCACTTCCTATGAGTCTTAAAACCACTACAGATGCTCCATTGAAACCATATTGTCGGGTTGCATCACAGCTTGGTTGGAAACAGCTCTGCCCGCAACCACAAGAAATTGTAGATGTAGCCCAGTCTATCCCACAGACCAGATTTCCCACCATTGACTCCACCAATACTCCACGCTGCCTCTGAAAAGCCAACATAATCAAAGACATCCCACTTGCTTCTGTCAGCAGAAGATACAGAAGCTTGAAAGTGCGCACCACCAGACTCAGGAACAGTTTCTTCCCCTCTGTTATCAGGCTTCTCAATGGTTCAACCATAAGCTAGGGTACTGTCCAATTCACCTCAACTCCATTGCAGATATTGGACTTTGTCTCTGGAACTGATGCGCTACGAGGATGAGAACTATATTCTGCACTCTGTACCTCCCCCCTATTGTACTTGAGACCCGCCGGAGACCCAGTTTGTTCCTGACTATGGGTGCTGTCTGTACGGAGTTTGTACGTTCTCCCCATGGCCAGCGTGGTTTTCTCCGAGATCTTCGGTTTCCTTCCTCCAAAGACCTACAGGTTTGTAGATTAATTGGCTTGGTAAATGTAAAAATCGTCTCTCGTGGGTATAGGACAGTGTTAATGTGCGGGGATCGCTGGTCGGCGCTGACCCGGTGGCCCAAAATGGCTAGGATGTTTGGTAGCTTAGATGTATTAAATGCATTTTCGACTTACGATATTTTCGATTGACGATGGGTTTATCGGAACGTAACCCCATCGCAAGTCGAGGAGCATCTGTACACACGAGGGGCAATTTACAAAGGCCAATTAACTGCCAAAACCACATGTCTTTGGGAAGTGGGAGGAAACCGGAGCACCCAGAAGAAATCGGCACAGTCATTGGCAGACTCCACACTGAGAGTGCTCGAGGACAGGATCGCACCTAGGTCTCCGGCACTGTGAGGCAGCAACACTACCAGCTGTGCCACTTGTGCCGACCTTTGGTATTAATCCATTTTGTGAGTTTACGTAAAGCAAAGCGCCAACATCTGCACATGCGCCAAGAAGTTAAAAAATGCAATTAATTTGCATTAAGGGCTGACAGAGCTGCTGCCTCACATCGCCAGATGGTTCGTTACTGACCTCGGATGCTGTCTGGACGGAGTTTGCACGTTCACCCTATGACCGCGTGGTTTCCTCCGGGAGCTCCGGTTTGCGGGTTTGTAGGTTAATCGGCTCTTTGTAAATTGCCGCTGGTGTGCAGGGAGTGGATGAGAACGTGGGATAACATAGAACTTGTGTGAACAGGTGATCGATGGTCAACACGGACCCGGTGGGCCAAAGGCATATTTCCATGCTACTGTATATCTTCCAATCAATCAATCTCCCTATGTACATTGAACGTGAATTTCCTGCTGCATTTCATATTTTTGAGTGAATTCTGTAAGAACGAATTTCCGTTAACCAAACAGCTGTAACTCTGTGACCTCATTCATCTGCATTGTTGTGACAGAAAATGCCTAGTGTGTTCTTAAAGGTAAGGTTGAGGCAAAGTGCAATGCGCTGAATGGGAATTGCCAAAGGTTTAACAAAAGTCAAATACCTACTGTTGCCATGTCACCGCATTGATCACTGTTCCTGCTGTCTTCATAAACCTGTGGAGCAGATTGAGACATGAGAAGCTTTGGTTATTCAACACGCATTTTGCCAACCCCAAGTATATTCATGTAGAGCAGAGAACAGCACAGCAAAGAAACAAGATCACAATGTCTGTGCTAAACCTAATGCCTGGTTAAACTAATCTCCTCTGCCTGCTTGTCATAGTCATATAGCTTGGAAACAGGTCCTTCAGCCCAACTTGCCCATGCCCTGTCCACACTAGTCCCACCTGCTCATGCTTGTCCCATAGCTCTCTAAAACTGTCCTATCCATGTGGGTGTCCAAATGTCTTATGATCTATATCCCTCCATTTCTTGCCTTCCTATATGCCTATCTAAAACCTTCCTAAATGCCACTATCTTATCTGCCTCCTCCTCCACCACCACCATCCCTGACAGCGTGTTCACAGTCTAAAAATCTTGCCCCGCATATCTCTTTTAAACTTTTCACCTCTGATCTTAAAGCTATGCCCTCCAGTCTTTTGACATTTCCAACCCGAGTAAAAAAAATTCTGATTGTCTACCCTATCTACAGTCTGACTGTCTATTTAATCCTCGCATAATATTACATAAGATCAGATCTCCCCCTCAGTCTCCAGCGCTCCAGGGAAAAAATATTGTTACTAAAACATCCTCAGTCAGCTGACTTAGTCAGCCCACACGGTCACAGGGAGAAAGTACAAACTCCATACAGACAGTACCTGGGTCTCTGGCGCTGTAAGGCAGTAGCTCTACCACTCCGCCACCGTGCGGCCCTAGTTGGTATTAACATAACTAACATGACTGACATAGTCAGCATGGACAAGGTGAGCCGAAAGGGCCTATTTCTGTACCGTACAGCTCTATGACTCCATAACTTGGAAACCTATAATAATTTCTTGGTCATTGATGAGACTGAACCTAGGAATTCCCTGTTGCCAGAAGAACGGTTGCAAGTTCAAGAAGGCAGCTCACCACCTTCTCATGGAATCATTCTATCTGCCCACCAAATGCCGACCATGATAAGAACCACGGTGGCACAGAGTTGCTGCCTTACAGCGCCAGAGACCAGGGTCCGATCCTGACTAAGGGTGTTGTCTGTACGGACTTTGTACATTCTCCCTGTGACCACGTGGGTTTTCTCCGGGAGCTAGGGTTTCCTCCCACCCTCCAAAGACGTACAGGTTTGTAAGCTAATTGGCTTGGTAAAACTGTAAATTGTCCCTAGTAAGTGTACGATAGTGTTAGTATGCAGGGACTGCTGGCCGGCACAGACTCAGTGGGCCAAGGGGCCTGTTTCCGCGCTGTATCTCTAACAAACTAAAACTCTCGGAAAGGTGAATGCCAAACGAGCTGGCCTTTGCCATCTGTGGGTGTAATTGCAATGTAACATCCGCGGGAATATGTCAAGAATGTGAATGGTATGTAAATGACTGTAATAGACGTATCTTCTCAGCCCTCAAGGCCTCGAGGTAAAGCACCATCAGACCCTCCAGCCTGATGGTCAGGCACTTCTCCTGTCTTCAACACTGTTATCAAAGGAACCAACCAGGAGGAACGCAAGACAGTCCAGCAAGCTTCAGAGCAGCCGGGCTTTGATACTCTCTCAGCCTCTGCAGACAGCCTCATCTGTGTCTCCAGTATGGTCTATCGCCATTGTCCAGTTAATAGACAAGGCCAGCATAAGACCACATCCCTCCTGCTAATTACAGCCCACCGATATGATGAATGATTCAAACTTTCCCCATAACACCTGGCACCGTCAACAAAGGACTCTAAAGTCAGTCAGGTTAACTGGGGCTCTTCCTAACAGCATTGCAACATCAATTATCATTGCAATATCAATTGCAATATAATGGAGGCCCAGAGAGATACATAGACACATAGAACCAGACAACTGAGAAAGAAGCCAAAGATAGATACAAAATGCTGGAGTAACTCAAGGTCTGAACTTTTTAAAACTTTTTAGTTGGACTTTTAGAGATACTAAGTGGAAAAATGCCCAAAATGCTGGAGTAACTCTGATGCTGCCTGACCCATTGAGTTACTCCCGCATTTTGTGTCTATCTTTGGTATAAACCAACATCTGCAGTTCCAGCCTATACATGGAAAAAGGCCCTTCGGCCCACCGAGTCCGCGCCGACGAAACAATTGTTCCGTACAATAGCATCATCCTTCACACTTGAGACAATTTAACAATTTACAGTAGCCAATTAACCTACAAACCAGCACGTTTTTCGAATATGGGAGGAATCCAGAAGACTTGGAGAAAAGGAATCACCCATGGTCAGGATTGAACCCGGATCTCTGGTGCTGTAAAGCAGCAACTCTACCGCTGTACCACTCTGCAGTCTGAAGAAGGATGCCAGCCCAAAACGTCACCTATCCATTCCCTCCAGAGATGCTGCCTGACCCGCTGGGTTACTCCAGCACTTTGTGCTCATTTGTTGTTGCCCGCACTCCTCATAGAAAGGCACAGCCCAGAACATGTGTGAAGGGATTAGGAGCAGCCCGTCTAGGCCATAAACAAACACAGTTGAAGCAATGAACACCTGGGATGGGGTTGGAAAATATTTTTACATAGTTAAATTGCAGTTAGCTGTGACTGCCCAGGTTTCTTTTACACAGGAAAAGTAATCATCAAAAGAGGGTGGCTCATCATTAACTGGCACTTTTAACAAGTTAAACTATTACAAGAGTTAGAATTAATTGCTAACTCTTGTAATGGGGCAACCATTTATGAAGTTAAAGGCGCTGAAAACCAACAGATGTGAATGTATAGCAAGGTACCCTCAAGCTAAAAATATTTTTTATTTAATGAGATTCCTTGAATCTACCGAGGCTCTGCCTTGCCGGTGAATGGAAGGTTCTAGATCCAGGCAGACATATACAACATAGTACAGTACAGATTGTGTAGGAAGAAGCAACTGTTGATGCTAGTTTATACTGGAGATAGACACAAATGCCAGAGTAACTACCAAACTGACTTTTATGTCCTGGGCCTCCTCCACTGTCAGAGTGAGCCCGCACTCATATTTTGACCCGTCTACCCTATCAATGCCTCTCAAATTTAAAAAACATCTTTCTAAGAGGTCTCCCCTCAATCTCCGGCTTTCCAGAGAAAAAAATCCAAGTCTGCCCAACCTCTCCCTGTGGCTAATACCTTCTAATCCAGGCATCATTCTGGAAAACCTCCTTTGTACTTTGTGTTGCGAAGTGGTCGCTCCACAATACTGGGGGAAAAAAATTGGATTTGCGATTCCAAGATCAGCACATTATTCTTCGCAAAAAAAAAGTGACCGATCTGTCAACTAGAATTCCTGGCAACAGAACAGAGACACTTACTTATGAAACAGAAACAAGGTTTGGCTCACTGGCTGTATAAAGATGAGCCAATGCTTCTCTTCACAGTGATTTCCGAGAGTGAGAGGCCACACCACACCACATCAACTGTGCTGCAGAGCCGACTCATGGAATGGACTCATTTACCATTCAGTGGGCTGTGGAGAAATGTGCGACTGATTTCCAGCCGGTAGAGGACTAATCCTCTCTGGCGGTCCTGTATAATGATCTAAGGGAGGAGGGTGACCGACTCGATGGGATGGTTTTGCTCAAACTGCTTTAGCTTCCCTCATGTAGTCATATCCCTCATTATCCTCTGAGAAGCAAATATCACACTGCAAAGTAACAACTAATGAATTGCTGTGTTACTGGCAGTGTATTGCTGGGGTACAAATGCGCTAGCCACTACTCTTGGGAAGAAAATTTTATACAGACATTTTTCATAATCTCAGAATGTTCCAATGTCCTGTATATACAACACAGAGACACACACATTTCAACGCACATACAAATGCAGGCACACACTCGGTTAAATATACACCCATACACACAGGTGCAGAAACATAGGTACAGACAAATAGATACACACAAACACAGACACACAGTGATAATCACACACATGCAGAGAGAGAGAGACATACACAGAACAACACACACAGACACACACAGACGCACACACAGACATACAAACACACAGATAAATATTCACACACAAATAGACACACAGAGATAATGACACCCATACTGAGAAAGACACATACACAAAAAAATACAAATACAGATATACACATTGACCCACACACAGACACATACACAGATAAATATACACACACATACAGATAAGCACAGACACATACACAGATAAATATACACACAAATACAGACACACAAATATAGATAAGCACAGACACATGCACAGATAAATACACACACACATACATTGATGCAGAGACAGTCACTAAGATACATACAACTAGGCACAAACACACATGCACTCATATACAATGGCAGGTGACAGAAAGACACATGGAACTTAGAACGGTACAGTAAAGAAGCTGGTCCAAAATGCCGAACATAATGCCGAACATTATGTGGTGATAAATTAATCTGAATATAATGCTAAAATGAGTTAATCTCCTCTGCATGCTTGTGATTCAATAAATATACCTATTCATTGCACATATTGCATGTACACATTCAACCTATGAATATACATTGACACACACAATTTTAAATGTTGACTCTGTTCTCCCTCAGACAATTTTGTATTCAGTGTCAAGATGTAATCATGATTAAAGCCAAGTATTTCTTGGCAAATAATGTATGCGTCTGCAAGAAGACATCTGCATCACATTGGTCACCCTCATGAAATATTTTGGAAAATCAGCATAGGGGATTGAAGATTTATACAATGGTTCAAAGTATAATTAAGGTAAGATGGCAGAACTGGCTAAAGCGTTGATGCAGAGATCCCATTCTAATCCCATTAAAAAGAAATGCTGTATCAGTCAAATCAGTCTGAAGAAGGGTCCCTACCCGAAACATTGCCCATTTCCTTCCGCAGATGCTGCCTGACCCACTGAGGTCTTCCAGCATTTTGTGTTCTGCTCAAGATTCCAGCATCTGCAGTCTCTTAAGTCTCCATCTGTTTTGTGCATATGTTTGGGGTGTTCTACCAGGTGAATCTTCACCTGCTTGCAATTTCTGATGGACACACTATTGCTGTACCACACTCAGGATGCTTACTGGGTAGAGGGGGATGGGGCAGGATGGGTGTGGGGTGAGAGAATAATTCTTAACCTTTTGCAAAGATTTGGCACCAGAATAAGGGACTGCTTGTAAGATACAGTGAAAAACAAAATGGTGCTGTACGAAGGTGAGATTTTGTAGGCAGGATGCAGGAGAACTTCATATTGTTTTGCATTAATATTTATTTTTTTCCAAGTCTTTTATTTTCACTGGCCCCAGAATTTATGTGTGAATTATATTTAATTTGTATGAGATTTCTGTGTGCTTTACGACTATAGACAATAGACAGGAGTAGGCCATTTGGCCCTTCGAGCCAGTCGCTGACTCTCTGACTGAAAAAGTTTTTCACTCACTCTCTGACTGAAAAAGATTTTCCTCACCTCCGTTCTAAATAGCCTACCCCTTATTCTTAAACTGTGGCCCCTGGTTCTGGACTCCCCTAACATTGGGAACATGTTTCCTGCCTCTAATGTGTCCAATCCCTTAATAATCTCATATGTTTTAATAAGATCCCCTCTCATCCTTCTAAATTCAGCATATACAAGCCTAGCCGCTCCAGTCCTTCAACATACGACAGTCCCGCCATTCCGGGAACTAACCTAGTGAACCTACGCTGCACGCCCTCAACAGCAAGAATATCCTTCCTCAAATTTGGAGACCAAAACAGCACACAGTACTCCAGGTGCGGTCTCACTAGGGCCCTGTACAACTGCAGAAGGACCTCTTTGCTCCTATACTCAACTCCTCTTGTCATAAAGGCCAACATGCCATTAGCTTTCTTCACTGCCTGCTGTATCTGCATGCTAACATTAAGTGACTGATGAACAAGCACACTCAGATCTCTTTGTACGTCCCCATTTCCTAACTTGACACCATTCAGAAAATAATCTGCCTTCCTGTTCTTTCCACCAAAGTGGATAACCTCACATTTTATGTGTAAATTGTGAGCTAATTATGTGCAATTTTTGTGTGATTTATGTGTGATTTGGGGCACACTGTGGAGCAGCAGTAGAGTTGCTGCCTTACTGCTCCAGAGACCCAGATTCGATCCTGATTCCGTACTGTCTGTACAGAGTTTGTACATTTTCCCTGTGACCCCGTTTGTTTTCTCCAGGTGTTTCCGTTTCCTCCCACATACCAAAGTCATACAGGTTTATAGGTTAATTGGCTTCGGTAAAAGTGTACGGGGTCACTGGTCAGCGTGGACTCGGTGGGATGAAGGGCCTGTTTCTATGCTGTATCTCTAAACTAAACCAAACCGACACTATGGGGTAAAGTTTCCTACCCTTTAACCTAATTTACACCTGGGTAAAGCGCAATAAAAGCCAAATTAATAACTGTCTCCCTCTCCTCCATATGAGCGATTGGCAATGATCAACATCTCTCCCATTGCTCGAGTTTAGTTTAGTTTAGAGATGTAGCGTCGAAACAAGCCCTTCGGCCCACCGGGTCCATGTGGACAGCACCTGAGATCACCGTGCCACCGTGCCGCGCCACCATGCCGCTCAGCCGTGCCACTGTGCCGCCCAGCCGTGCCACCATGCCACCGTGCCACGCCACCATGCCGCCCAGTCGTGCCACCATGCCGCCCTGCCGCGCCACCATGCCACCGTGCTGCCCAGCCGTTCCACCATGCCATCGTGCTGCCCAACCGTGCCACCGTGCTGCCCCACCTTGCCGCCCAGCCGTGCCACCGTGCCCCCTGGCCGTGCCACTGTGCCCCCTGGCCGTGCCACCGTGCCGCCCAGCCGTGCCACCATGCCACCCAGCCATGCCACCATGCCACCGTACCACCAGGCCGTGCCACCGTGCCGCCCAGCCATGCCACTGTGCCGCCCAGCCGCGGCCACCGTGCCTCCCAGCCGTGCCACCGTGCCGCCCAGCTGTGCCACCGTGCCGCCCAGCCGTGCCACCATGCTACCGTGCCACCAGGCCGTGCCACCGTGCCGCCCAGCCATGCCACTGTGCCGCCCAGCCGCAGCCACCGTGCTACCCAGACGTGCCACCGTGCCGCCCAGCCGCACCACCATGCTGCCCAGCCGTGCCACCATGCCGCCCAGCCGTGCCACCATGCCACCGTGCCACGCCACCATGCCGCCCAGCCGTGCCACCGTGCCGCCCAGCCGTGCCACCATGTTACCGTGCCGCGCCACCATGCCGCCCAGCCGTGCCACCATGCCGCCCAGCCGTGCCACCGTGCCCCCCAACCGTGCCACTGTGCCGCCCAGCCGTGCCACCATGCGACCCAGCCGTGCCACCATGCCACCGTGCCACCAGGCCATGCCACCGTGCCGCCCAGCTGTGCCACCGTGCCGCCCAGCCGTGCCACCATGCTACCGTGCCACCAGGCCGTGCCACCGTGCCGCCCAGCCATGCCACTGTGCCGCCCAGCCGCAGCCACCGTGCCACCCAGACGTGCCACCGTGCCGCCCAGCCGCACCACCATGCTGCCCAGCCGTGCCACCATGCCGCCCAGCCATGCCACCATGCCACCGTGCCACACCACCATGCCGCCCAGCTGTGCCACCGTGCCGCCCAGCCATGCCACCACGTCACCGTGCCGCGCCACCATGCCGCCCAGCCGCGCCACCATGCCGCCCAGCCGTGCCACCGTGCCGCCCAGCCGTGCCACTGTGCTGCCCAGCCGTGCCACCATGCGACCCAGCCGTGCCACCATGCCACCGTGCCACCAGGCCGTGCCACCGTGCCGCCCAGCCATGCCACTGTGCCGTCCAGCCGCGGCCACCGTGCCACCCAGACGTGCCACCGTGCCGCCCAGCCGTGCCGCCCAGTTGTGCCACCATGCCGCCCAGCCGCGCCACCATGCCACCGTGCTGCCCAGCCGTGCCACCATGCCATCGTGCTGCCCAACCGTGCCACCGTGCTGCCCCACCTTGCCGCCCAGCCGTGGCACCGTGCCCCCTGGCCGTGCCACCGTGCCACCCAGCTGTGCCACCGTGCCAACCAGCTGTGCCACCATGCCGTCCAGCTGCGCCACCATGCCACCGTGCCACCCAGCCGTGCAGCCACCATGCCACCGTGCCGCCCAGCCGTGCCACCGTGCCGCCCAGCCGTGCCACCCAGCCGCCCAGCCATGCCTCCGTGCTGCCCATGTTCCATCATTATACAGGAGATGCAGGAGGAACCACATTTTAATTTTGATTTGCAAAAACTCAAGCCAACAAAAACAAAATCCACTAAAGAATTTTGGTTGAGAGGGCTGATTCAAAAAGCTTATTGTGTTAATGGTTTTCATTAGAGTCAGGATCAAGGGCTTGGTTCCCCAAAAGCCCCATTGATTTCTAGTAAAAATGTATACAAGCCTGTGGCAATGTGGAGCGCACTGCTCTGCATTGTGATTAACCCCTTCTGAGCTCTGTCTGAGGATTCACAGCAGAACCTTGCCTTGCCATTGATGTGAACCTGTTGGCCTAAAATGAGAGATCCAGCCTTCGTCAGAGAGCTACGCCATAGAGTCAAAGAGCAATTCCGCGTGAAAACAGGCCCTTCGGCCCAACTTGCCCATACCGACCAACATGCCCCATCTACACTAGTCCCAGCTGCCCGTGTTTAGTCCATTTCCCGGTAAACCTGTCCTATCCATGTACCTGTCCAAATGTTTTTAAACATTGTGAATACCTGCATCAACTAGCTTCCCCGGCAGCTTGTTCCATACTCCTGTTAAATCTTTCCATCCTCATCTTAAACATTTGTCCTCTGGTTCTCAATTCCCCTACTCTGGATGAAAGACTGTGTATTTACCCTATTTATTCCTCTCATGATCTTATACAGCTCTAAAAGATAACCCCTCATCCTCTTGCGCCCCAAGGAATAAAGTCCTCGCCTGCTCAACATCTCCCTATAGCTCAGGTCCACCAATCCTGGCAACATCCACATAAAAGTCCTGGCAACACAATATGTTGACATTTGTCTGGTCCAGCAGGAGATATATGGGAACATACATGATCTCCTGCTGAACTATTCCTCAACCTGCTGGTACGGGGACTTCAGCATTCTGAACCTCCTGCCCAACAGTGGCAGCAAGATGATGGGTCTTACTGGGGTGGTGGGAGATCTTTGATGATAGGTGCCACCTCTTGAGGCAGATGCTTTTGGCAAAGCAACATTTGGTTGAGGTCACACCTCTCACTTTAATGTTAATTTGCTCCACGACCAGCCTATAACACCGCATAATGTCGCATTCCTTCTTCTCCCTGCTCCCGTCCGGCAGAAGGTACAGAAGCTTGAAAGTGCACACCACCAGACTCAGGAACAGTTTCTTTCCCTCCATCATCGGGCTTCTGAACTGTCCTTCCATAAGCTAGGGCACTGTCCGATTCACCTCAACCTCATTTCAGACATTGGACTCTGTCTCTGGAACTGATGCGCTACAATGCTGAGAACTATATCCTGCACTCTGTACCTTCACTATGCCTCTCTCTATTGTACGTATGTTTGAACTGAATGTATCTATATATAATATTATAATATAATAAGGCACTTCCTTATCTCTGTATCTCCCTCTCCCCTAACTCAGTCTGAAGAAGGCTCTCGACGCGAGAACTCACCCATTCCTTCTATCCAGAGATGCTGCCTGTCCTGCTGAATTACTCGAGCATTTTGTGTCCATCTTCGGTTTAAACCAGCATCTACAGTTCCTTCCTACACATATTCTCTGATCTGTTTGGATAGCATGCTACACAAAGCTGTTCACTGTACCTAGGCACATGTGATAATTATAAACCTAAACCTAAAGGATATACTATAGGAGCTCTGCAGGTGTCCGGTCGAGAGCACACTGCCTGGTTGCGTTACAGCCTGGTGTGGAAACTCAAACATCCAGTAACAAAGGAGATTATAGAGAATGGTAGACTCTGCCCAGTCCATCAAGGGCATTGACCTCCCCACCATTGAAACGATCTACAGGAGGCACTACCTCAAAAAGACAACTAATATCATCAAAGACCCACACCACCCTTGTCACACAATCATTTTGCTCCTACCATCGGGAACGAGGTACAGGAGCCTGAAAACCATGACCATTGATAGGGTAAATGCACAGAGTCTTTTAACTAGAGTAGTGGCGGCACGGTAGCGCAGCGGTAGAGTTGCTGCTTTACAGCAAAATGCAGCGCCGGAGACTCAGGTTCGATCCTGACTACGGGTGCTGTACTGTAAGGAGTTTGTACGTTCTCCCCGTGACCTGCGTGGGTTTTCTCCGAGATCTTCGGTTTCCTCCCACACTCCAAAGACGTACAGGTATGTAGGTTAATTGGCTGGGTAAATGTAAAAATTGTCCCTAGTGGGTGTAGGATAGTGTTAATGTACGGGGATCGCTGGGCGGCACGGACTTGGAGGGCCGAAAAGGCCTGTTTCCGGCTGTATATATATGATATGATATGATATGAATCAAGAATCAAAATGCAGATTCCTCGCTGAATCACATACCATGCAAATTTGGGAATATTCTGCCGTTCTCTCCATAAATCCATAAGTCATAGGAACAGAATTAGGCCATTCAGCCCATCGAGTCTACTCCGCCATTCAATGATGGCTGATCTATCTTTCCTTCTGAACGCCATTCTCCTGCCTTCTTCCCATAACCCTTGACGCCCTTATCAATCAAGTATTTGTCAATCTCCGCCTTCAAAATACCCAATTAATTCCACAGATTCACCACCATCTAAGCAAAGAAATTCCTCCTCGTATTTCTAAAGGTACGTCCTTTTATTTTGAGGCTATGCCCTCTGGTTCTAGACTCTCCCACTAATAGGGTGGCATGGTGGCGCAGCGGTAGAGTTGCTGCCTTGCAGCGAATGCAGCACCGGAGACCCGGGTTCGATTCTGACTACGGGTGCTGTCTGTACGGAGTTTGTACGTTCTCCCCATGACCTGCGTGGGTTTTCTCCAAGATCTTCGGTTTCCTCCCACATTCCAAAGATGTACAGGTTTGCAGGTTAATTGGCTTGGTAAATGTAAAAATTGTCCTTAGTGTGTGGTGGATAGCGTTAATGTGTGGGGATCGTTGGTCGGCGTGGTCCCAGTGCGCCGAAGGGCCTGTTTCCACGCTGTATCTCTAAACTAAACTAAACTAGTGGAACAATCCTCTCCATAGCTACTCTGTCAAGGCCTTTCACTATTCGGTAAGTTGCAATGAGGACCCCCTTCATCCTACTACCTCACCCCTCCCATCCTCCCCCTTCTTTCCTTGGCATGAGGTCTAAATTCTGGAACTCCTTCCTCGAGAGCACTGTGGGAGAACATTCACCAGAATGAGGGCAGTTGTTCAAAAAGACAGCTCATCCTCTCCCTTTCAAGACTAACTAGCAGTGGACAATAAAACATGGCCCCCTCAGCTTGAAAATATTGGAACCTTCACTGTTCCTCACCTAACAATTGCCATGAAGCTAATTTCTTTCCATCGTGCCGCCCTTGGAGTAGATGGGTGGTTGTCAGGCAGCATGGTCCCGGTGGGCCGAAGGGCCTGCTTCCATGCTGCGTGACTCCATGAGTCAAAGCTATTGCACTGTAAGGAATGCACAGATTGCTTTCCAGGTTAGGAGATGTGCAGTGTTTGCTTTCCAGCCTTTGCAAAGTACGACTTTACAGGAGAGGCATTCACACTGAAAGCTGCAGCCACTTCACACCAGCACTCCGCGTAGCACATCTGTTTTCTGGAAGAACCGCTGTACATATTCCCTCTTTGGAGGGTGGTTATAAGAGGAATTTCATGGTCGTAAATACAAAATCCCTCAGTGCACATGGCCCTTCAGAGGTGATGTTTACCAGTTACTGGTAATTGTCAAACACTTCCTGTTGAACAGCGGTCTTGCAAAAGGCTGCAGTTTTTGAAGTTTGAAACGTTGCGCTGCTAAGGGGCCACTTCCCTCAGAGCAGGCAGGCTGCGAGAGGGGGGGTGGGCAAGGTCTAATCGGAGTCAGGGTGCATGGAAACAGGCCCTTCAGCCCAGCTTGTCCATGCCCAACATGTTGGCATAATGGGCTGGTCCCATTTGCCTGGATTTGGCCCATAGCCATCTAAACCCCATCCTATCCATATATCTTTCCCAAATGTCCTTTAAAAGTCATAAGTGTATCTGCTCCCTCTGGCAGTTCATTCCAGATATGGACTAACCTCTGAATGAAAAGGTTGCCTCTGAGGTCTCTCTGCTCACTCACCTTAAGCCTATTCCCACAAGTTTTAGAATCCTCTACCCCTTGTGGGCATTCTCTGTATCCATGCCCCTCATGATCTCACACGCCTTAATTAGGTCACCCCTCTGCCTCATTTGTTCCAAAGAAAAAAGTCCCAGGCTTTCCAACCTTTCCCTGTAACTCAAGCCCGCAAGCCCAGGTAACATCTTGGTGAATCTCTTCTGCGCTCTTCCCGACTTAATGACTAGGGAGTGGAACAGATCTGCTGTCAAGCACAAATTTTACTCGTCCCCTGCCTGACTCCGAGTTTCCAATGAATCCACTTTCCAAGGAATCTGCTTTTTTCTGGGCCGAGGTTTGAAGTCTAAAGCCCTCTGGTTTTAGAGTCCTCTCCCGTGTCATCAGACTCCAAAAGTAGGAAAGATAGACCCAAGGTGCTGGAGAATGCAACGGGTCAGAAAAACGTGGATAGGATCTTCTCCTTTGTCCTTAACTGGAGCTACGAAGGCCTAGCTTTTACTGGAATGTTGGTCGAGTCGCGTGACATTTGGTTTACAGTAAAACCTCTACAGTTTGGAGTAAGCACGGAAGTGGTGGAGTAAACTGTTTCCACTGGGGTGGATGTGGGCGGACACCAGGGTGGCTGGGAACTCACCTGTCCAGCAGTCCCGCTGCGTTCCTCCGCGGTCGGCCTATGTTGGGTCCGTACAGGCTGGCTTTAGTGTAGAACCGGACGGACTGAAGCAGGTTCTTGAGCTGAACGTAGTCCTTCCCAAGCCGGCTCCCATTGATAGTCCTCCCCACCATTGATCGGTAGCTGTTGGGCTCTGCAGATGGAAACATAGCATGTCACCAACAATGATTAGCTGGACAGCACAGGACCAGGCTCTTTGGCCCGCAATGTCTGTGCCCAACACGTTGCCCATTGGGGCGGTAGAGTTGCTGCCTGACAGCACCGGAGACCCGGGTTCAATCCTGACTACCGGTGCTATCTGTGTGGTTTGTACGTTCTCCTCATGACCGCATGGGTTTTCTTCTGGTGCTCTGGTTTCCTCCCACACTCCAAAGACGTGTCGGTTTGTAGGTTGATTGGGTTCTGTAAATTGTCCCTAGTGTCGAGGATAGAACTAGTGTACGGGTGATCGTGGTTGGTGTGGACTCGGAGGACCGAATGGCCTGTTTCCATGCTGTATCACTTGGAAAAACTATTCCCTAAACTCCAAGTTAAACTAATCTCCTTTGCCTGCACCTGATCCATATCCCTACATTCCCTGCATATCCACATGCCTATCTAAAAGACTCTTAAAAGCTCTCTGCCCCCACCACCACCCCTGGTAGCACATTCCAGGCACCCTCCACTCTTTGTGTTAAAAAAAACCTGGCCTGCACACTTCCTTTAAACTTCGCCCCTCTCACCTTAAAGCTATGCCATCAAGTCCTTGACATATCCACCCTGGGAAAAAGGGTCTTCCCTAAATATGCATCTCGTAATTTATACACACTTCTATCAGGTCAATCCCCAGCGTCTGGTTTTCCAGAGAAAACAAAGCAAGTCTGTCCAACCTCTCCTTACAGGTAATACCCTCTAAGCCAGGCATCATTCTTGTAAAAAGGAAGAGGTGTCATTTTGAGTGGCAACCCATCTTCGGAATTCCGTCCCAAAAAGTCATCTATTCTTTTTCTCCGGAGACGCTGCCTGGCCCACTGAGTTACTCCAGCACTTTATGTCTGTCCTCGGTATAAACCAGCATCTGTAGTATTCTTACACAGTCATTCTGCTAAACTTCTTCTGCATCCTTTCCACAGCCTCCACATCCTTCCTGTTCTGGGGTGATCAGAAATGCACACAATACTCCAAATGCAACCTAACCAAAGTCCTATACAGCTGCAACATGACTTCCTGATGCTGTACTCATTTGCCCAACCAACGAAGGCAAACATACCATACACATTAAATGACTGCTGGCTATTATTATTCACGTTCATATTTGTGAACATGTTTAGTTTAGTTTAGTTTGGTTTAGAGATACAGCACAGAAACAAGACCTTCCCCCACTAAGTCCACGCCAACCAGTGATCCAAGTACAGTAGCACTATCCTACAGACTAGGGATAATTTACACACCAAAGCCAAATTAACCTACAAACGTGTACATCTTTGGATTGTGGGAGGAGACCGGAGCACCCGGGGAAAACCCACACAGTCACAGAGAAAACATACAAACTCCGAACAGACAGCACCTGCAGTCACGATTGAACCCGGGTGTCTGACGATGTAAGGCAGCAACTCTACCGCTGTGCCACTGTGGTGCCCACAATATGTTCTTGTAAATTGTGTAAATGCAGCAAATTGCATTTGAGGTACCCTAGTACAATGCACAGCCATGGATGGAGAGTGATTTACTGCCACTTGCATCGGAAAAATAGCCTAGTAATTCAAAAACACACATGTGGAAAAGTCAACATCGTTACAGAGAATGTTTGCAAATAGAGCCTTGTAAAGTTGAGGATACATGTATGTTGGTATTGTAACTCAAATGAAATTGCTCTATGTGTGATATTCACATTATGATGAGATCACTATATATCCTAGTAATTAGGGCAGCACTTTGCAAATTCTCATTCAAAGATTTGGCACCAGACTGAGGGGCTCTGGATGACTTCCTGTGCTGTCAGATATAGTGAAAAACAAAATGGTGCTGGGGGGAGGTAATATTTTGCAGGCAGCATGTGCGAGAACGTTATAATGTTTTGCAATAAAAAAACATTTTTGCCAAGTCTTCTTTTCACTGTTATTTATGCGTGATCTATATATAATTTATGTATAATTTGTGTGTGGTTTATATGTAAATTATGAGCATATTACATCAAATGTATGTGGAATCTATCTACAATTTATTAGTGACTTCTGGGCAATTTAGGGTGGCACGGTGGTGCAGCGGTAGAGTTGCTGCCTGACGGCACTAGAGACCCAAGATCGATCCTGGCAATGGGTGCTGTCTGTACGGAGTTTGCACATTCTCCCTGTGGCTGCGTGGGTTTCCTCTGGGTCAACGTGGAGTTGGTGGGCCGAAGGGCCTCTTTCAATACTGTGACTCTAAAGTAAAGTCTAATCTAAAAAGAGATTTCCCTATGCGTGATATTCACATGATGAGGAGATCACAGTACCTCCAAAGAATTGATAGTATTAATATTTGCATCAGAGATAGCAGGTAAGGTGGGAGTGACTTGAGGAAGCACAAGCAAGGAATCAGTTACCGTCAGCAATAAAGAGGAGCCCCAACCCAAAACGTCGCCTATCCATGTTCTCCTGAGATGCTGCTTGACCCGCTGAGTTACTCCAGCACTTTATCTTCTTTCATAAACCAGTATCTGCAGTTCCTTGTTTCTATATTTTTCTCGATCATTCCACTGTTGCAAAGTTGTACGGCGTTAGCTTATGTTTGCAAAACAAATTTTGCTTGGCTGAGAAAACATGTCTTTGATCTTTCCTCTCGCTCCCACTTACATTATCCTTTTCTGCTTGCACATATCCAACCTCAGCTAAGTTGAAAGACCACAGGTGATCAGAAGAGTTGTGAGGATTTGAGTGATGTCAAAAGCCAGAGGACAAAGGTTTAAGGTGAGTGGGGAAAAATCTTAGACTTCAGGCATTAGACTTTTGAGATACAGCGTGGAAACAGACCCTTTGGCCCACCAAGTCCGCACCGGCCTGCGGTCACCCCGTACACTAGCACTATCCTACACACCAGGGTCAATGTACAATTTTTACTGAAGCCTATTAACCTACAAACCAGTACATTTGTGTTGTGTGGGAAGAAATCGGAACACCTGGAGAAAACCCACGAGGTCTCAGGGAGAACGTATAAACTCCGTACAGGCCGCACCCATAATCAGGATCAAAACTGGGTCCCTGGCGTGGTAAAGCAGCAACTCTTCCGCTGCGCCATTTTGCCACTGTACCACTGCACCACCCCCTTTAATTGGAACCTGATGAGCAACGTTTTCGCACAGAGGGTGGAGGGTCTGTGAAATGAGCTGCCAGAGGAGGCAGTTGAGGCAAGTACTATAACAACATTTAAAAATATTTGGACAGGTACATGAATAGGAATAATTTAGAGGGATATGGGGCAAATGCAGGCAGGTAGTACTAGCGTAGATGGGCATCATGGTTGGCATGGACTAGTTAGGCCGAAGGGCCTGTTTCCGTGCTGTATGACCATGACTCTATGATGCATTCAAAGAGCTGGTTCAGAAGCCAATTAAACTATAAAACTGTCTTTGGACTGTGGGAGAAAACCAGAGCATTCATAGATAACCCAAGCAGTCACAGGGAGAACATACAAACTCCGTACAGGCAACACCCGTAGTCAGGATCGAGCCCGGGTCCCTGGCGCTGTACAGCAGCAATTCTACCGCTGCGCCACTGTGCCGCCCCTTGCCCCAGGCCTTCCTCACCTCTTTCTACCCCAGCTATCTCCCCTTCACTCCCTCGCTCTGAAATCCGAAACATCCTTCCACAGATGCTGCCTGACCCGCTGAGTTCTTCCAGCAGTTTTTTTTGTTGCCCAAACCTGTTTACATTGGGGAAGGGAGGGTGGGGGCTAGAAATTGGCCAGATTGCCAGAATGACAGGGGAGTTGTGCACCACTTTGATCTGTGTCTGACCTGACGTTAAATATCTAAACTGCAACAGTCTGCGGGCTTTGTTGGACCTTTAAACAACTGGCGATTAATCTCCAGTTCCCCGACACTGCTCCTCATCGTGATTCAATGTAACTCGATCCTGAGCTAACACTTCATTATTCACTAAGTTCTACAATCTGGCCAATGTAAACATCACACTTGTGAGCCCTTTAAACAATTCTAAACTCTCTTAGCACTGTAAGTATAAAACCACATTTATTTTAATGTGACAGCGCATTTTACATACACCTCCCATTAAGTGAGCTTCTCGGTTGATGATGTAGACCTTATGGATGGTCGGTTATTAATTTAGGGTCGCAGTAAGGTATCTGATGGCAAGTTTTCTTTTGTTTTAGTTTTAGCTTTTAAGTATTGGAGATACAGCGTGGAAACAGGCCCTTCGGCCCATCGAGACGGCACCAACCAGCCATCCCTGTAGACGAGCACCATCCTGCACTCTGGGGACAATTTACAATTCTTACCAAAGCCAATTAACCTACAAACCTGTACGTCTTTGGAGTGTGGGATGAAACCGAAGATCTCGGAGAAAACCCACGCAGGTCACGGGAAGAACGTACAAACTCCCGACAGACCGCACCCGTAGTCAGGATCAAACCCGTATTTCTGGCGCTGCGCCACCGTGCTGCCCTTTCATTTGGTCTTTCATTTCATTCATTCCCAGTCCACGTGTAACACAAGAGACCACAGCTGCTGGATGTGACCATTTCACTGAACATTTGCGTTCAGTCCCCCAAGGCTGCTGGACCTCCCAGTTGCTAACCACTTTAACTCCCATTCCCCTTCCCACAATGCCCTTGTGGACAAAAGTGGAAACAAGGAACAGCAGAAGTTGTTTTGCAAAAGAAAACACAAAGTGCTGGAGCAACTCAGTGGGTCAGGCATCTTCTCTGGAGAACATGGATATGTGACGTTTCGGTTCAGGATCCTTCTTCAGATTGATTGTGGGGGGGGGGGGGGGGGGAATTGAAATAGCGGAGGGGCAGGGCAAGGTCTGGAAGGTAATAATATGTGGGCTACACCCTTCCATGGTCTTCAGTGCCAGCTCTGATTTGTTCTGTGCCTTTTCATACCTCACGTTTCCCTCTCCTCCGACTCTCAGGCTGAAGGATTTCGACCCGAAAAGTCACCTATTCCTTTTCTACAGAGATGCTGCCTGACCCATTGAGTTACTCCAGCATTTTGTGTCTACACAGGTAATAGGTAGACATAGGAAAGGGAGGTTGCGTAGGAAAATAACTGCAGATGCTGGTACAAATCGAAGGTATCACAAAATGTTGGAGTAACTCAGCGGGTCAGGCAGCATCTCTGGAGAGAAGGGGCTCTCCAGTCTGAAGAAGGGTCTCGACCCGAAACGTCACCCATTCCTTCTCTCCAGAAATGCTGCCTGTCCCGCTGAGTTACTCCAGCATTTTGTGATACCTAGGAAAGGGAGGTGATTTGATAAGCAGATGGTTGAAACAAAGACTCAAGATAAGAACAAAAGATGTGAGAAGAGTTTGAAGAGTTATAACAGAGCCAGATGAAGTAGCAGGGGAGGAGGGGATGTGTGGAGGGGAGAAATACGTGAGAGTACAGTTGGGGTGCAAGGTAGAGAAGGGAGGGTGGAGAGGGGGGGTTGGATAGTGTAGGAAGGAACTGCAGATGCCGGTTTAAACCGAAGATAGACACAAAAAGCTGGAGTAATAGGAATAGGTGATATTTCAGGT
The DNA here is from genome assembly GCF_053455715.1 of Rhinoraja longicauda. Lineage (NCBI taxonomy): Eukaryota > Metazoa > Chordata > Chondrichthyes > Rajiformes > Arhynchobatidae > Rhinoraja > Rhinoraja longicauda. Next base: position 18,855,038 of record NC_135968.1, read on the forward strand.
CAAGACCCTACTTCAGACTCAAGGGAAAGGAAAACGAGAGATATGCACAGTGATATTGAAGATAAAGAACGAATGCAAGATATTCAAAAAAGTAACAATGATAAAGGGAACAGGTTATTGTTAGCTGTGGCCAAGGTGAAAAGGAGTTACAGACAACGAGACTCAACAAGGCAGCTTTGAAGCCTTTACAATAACTTGGGTGGGGGAGGGACGGAGAGAAAGGAGATGCAGGGGTTATTTGAAGTTAGAGAAATCAATATTCGTACCGCTGGATTGTAAACTGCCCAAGTGAAATATCCAACGATGGGATAGTTGGACAAAGGGATGAAAAGACTGAAGGTGTGAAACAAAAGGATTGAAGAGTTGTGAATTGTGAAGCCATGGGAATGAATGTAGATGGAATGGGAGGGGGAGGGGAAAAATTGATGCAGGTCCAGGAGGGGCAGAGGTAAGGGGGGATGGAAGGGGAGAGAGTTATGTAGTTACCTAAGATTGGAAAATTCGATGTTCATACCGTTGGGTTTTAATCTACCCAAGTGGAATATGCAGGCACAAGTAATTGCTGATACTTGGATCCTGCGTAGAGCACAAAGTGCTGAAGTAATTTCAGTGGGTGAGGCAGCATCTCTGCAGGGCAAGGATAGGTGACCGTTTTGAGTCGGAACCCTTCTTCAGACCTTTCTGTCCTTGGCATCCTCAACTGCCAGATATTTCATTCATCTACTCTATCATTCTATTCCTTTCCCCTCCTCCATATGTTCATCTCATACCCCCCTCATTCACATCCTTTTCATCTCCCCTGTTTTTTCCCTCATCTATTCCCTTTCATCCTTATTCCCCCCCCCCCCCCCACCCCCTCCAGCTTGACAATTCATTCTTCCCCTGTCTCTTTGTCACTTAGTTATTCCGTTTTTCACACTCAACCCACCCCCCTTCCCTCACGTGTATCCATCTAGCACTTGTCAGGTTCTGCCCCCTCCCCCCCTTCACTTTAGTTTTAGTTTTTGTTTGGAGATACAGGCGGAAACAGGCTCTTCAGCCCTCTGGGTCCATGCTGATCCGTGATCCCTGTACACTAGCAATATCATACACACTGGGAACAATTTACAATCTTTACCAAAGCCAATTAACCTAAAAACCTGTATGCCTTTGCAATGTGGGAGAAAACCGGAGCACCCGAAGAAAACCCATGCTGTCACGGGTAGAACATATAGACAGCACCCGTAGTCAGGATCGAACCCGGGTCTCTGGTGCTGCAAGGCAGCAACTCTACCACTGCGCCACCGTACCACCCACTCCCCAGCGGTCTGAAGAGGTGTCCCAACCCGAAACATCATCTGTCCATTCCGACCACAGATGCTGCCTGTCCCATTGAGTTACTTTGAGTTTTACATCCACACAAGTTTGCATTTTGACCCACTATTTGGCCTTAATTTCTTTCCACTAGTGGCAATGACGGTTTTACATTCCTCTCTGCCTTTTGCCCTCTGATTCCCCTCCATTTTCAGAATGCTTTTAGCGTCTTCTAAAATTAAGACAGTTGCAAAATATTTACTTAATGTCTCTGTCATTCCCCTATTCCTCATTAATTCCCTTATCTTAGCTTCAAAGGGACAAATATTTACTTTTGCCACTCTATTCCAGTAGAAGTTCTTCCCATATTTCCTGCTAGTTAATTCTCATAATTTATAATCCCTCTCTTTATCTTTTTGTTTAGTGCTTTTACTGAAGTTAGCCACATTCATGAAGTCATACAGCATGGAAACTGGACCTTTGGCCCCACTGAGTATAAAAGGAAGCAACAAGCCCACATTTACAGTAATGCCACACCAATCTCATTTTATTCCTACCACATTCCCATCAGCTTTTCCCGGATTCAACCACTCAGACTGTTTTTTTAACATCTCTGACTGAAACAATTAAAGAGAAAATGAGACATAGAGTTATAGACAGATATAGGGCTGGGAAAGGACTTGAGAGATATACAGTCATAGTGTCATCGATATGGGCCAAATGCAGGCAAATGGGGCTAGCCTGGAATCCTAACTTGGCTGGTGTGGACAAACTGGGATGAAGAGCCTGTTTCTGTGTTGTATAGTTTGAAGAAATTAATTGATTGAATGATTTATTGAAATTCACAGTGGTGCAGCGGTAGAGTTGCTGCCTTACAGCGCCAGAGACCCGGGTTCCATCCATTTAGAACTGAGATGAGGAAAAACTTTTTCAGTCAGAGAGTTGTAAATCTGTGGAATTCTCTGCCTCAGAAGGCAGTGGAGGCCAATTCTCTGAATGCATTCAAGAGAGAGCTAGATCGAGCTCTTAAGGATAGCGGAGTCAGGGGGTATGGGGAGAAGGCAGGAACGGGGTACTGATTGAGAATGATCAGCCATGATCACATTGAATGGCGGTGCTGGCTCGAAGGGCCGAATGGCCTCCTCCTGCACCTATTGTCTATTGTTTATTGACTACAGGTGCCGTCAGTATGGAGTTTGCATGTTCTCCCCATGACCACGTGGGCTTTCTCCGGGTGCTCCGGTTTCCACAGGGCAGAGGGGGGGGGGGAGGGGGGAGTGGGGGGGATGGATAGTTGTTTGTTAGTTAGTGTATTGCTTGACTGTACTCATGCAGTGAACAATTTGGCTGGATGGCAGATAAAACAAGGTTTTTCACTGTATTTCAGTCTACATGACAATAATAAACCAATTATTAATACCAATAACAAGTCCTGATGATGGGTCATTGGCTAAAATGTCAACATTATTTCTCCGCCAGAGCATTTAGAGCATTTTCAGGTTTCCTGCATCCCCAATATTTTTTCTCTGTTATTAATAGTTCCCCTCCTGCCACTGTATGTTGTTTCTTTTTTTTTTCCTAATCAGATGTGCAGCACTTTGGTCAACGTGGGTTGTTTTTAAATGTGCTATACAAATAAAATTGACTTGACTTGACTTGACTCTTGTCCCACTTTACAGGCGAACGAGAATGAACGGCACAGTGGCGCAGCGTTAGAGTTGCTGCCTCACAGCGCCAGAGACCTGGGTTCGATTCAGACTACGGGTGCTCTCTGTAGGGAGTTTGTACCTTCTCCCTGTGACGGCATGGGTTTTTTCTGGGTGCTCCGGTTTCCTCCCACACTCCAAAGATGTGCAGGTTTGCAGGTTAATTGGTTTAGGTAAAATTGTGAATTGTCTGTTGTGTGTAGGATAGTGCTAGTGTACGGGGTTGACCGCTGGTCAGCGTGGACTCGGTGGGCCGATGGGCCTATATTCGTACTGTATCACTAAAGTCTAAAGTGAGGAGATAGAGTTCAGATCGACATGGATTGTGGCTTGGTTGAGGATCGGAACGATGGCCGTGGTGACACCAGAAATTCCAAAAGATGTGTGCGACCTTTAGAGCACCAATTTGACTTCTATTTCAATTTCAAAATAAAACGAATAGAAACACAAAGTATTATTCAGGGTAATAGGCCAGATAGAAATATTTTGAAAAACTTGCTGTACACAGAGTTGGAATTGTACAACGCACGAAACACTGAGCACATTAATTCCATCCGTGTCAGATGTAGTCAGCGAGAGTAAACGTTTAAAAAGCAAAAAGTTCATACTAAAGGAGCTGCTGAGAACCTTCAGCTGAAGGAGAACTTTTTTTCCCTGTAAATTGCTGCTTAAAATAACAGCCAGGGCATTTTTCATGTTTCTGTCATGGTTACTGCTAACAGTATAAATATATCACTCTTCTGTGTAAACACTTGGAGGACCAATGATTTGAGAACTGAGAATTTACAACTGCTTGCTTTTACTTGAGATTAAGCTGCAGTGATTTCTGCTTTAAACATGACCCACACCGCTTTGATTAGATTGAAAAATGTTTCCCAAGGAGTAAGATAGACACAAAGGGCTGGAGTAACTCAGCAGGGCAGGCAGCATCTCTGGAGAAAAAGGATGAGCGACATTTCGGGTTGGGACCCTTCTATCTTACTCCTTTAAAAACATTTTGCAATCTACAAATCTATATATATATATATATATATATATATATATATATATATATATATATATATATATATATATATATTTGGAATGAGCTGCCAGAGGAGGTAGTTGAGGCAGGTACAATAACAGCATTTAAAAGACATTTGGACAAGTACATGTATAAGAAAGGTTTAGAGGGATATGGGCCAAAGGTGGACAAATGGGACGAGCTTAGATGGGGCATTTCGGTCGGCATGGACAAGTTAGGCAAACAACAAGCGTTATAAATCCATCTGTTCTGCATTTGTAATGGAGATCAGACGTTCATAGGTGATTGGAGCAGAATTTGGCCATTCAGCTCATCGTCCACTCCGCCATTCAATCATGGCTGATCTAACTCTCCCCTTGACCCCATTCTCCTGCCTTCGCCCCAGAACCTCAAACACATTCCAAAATTCACGTATTTGTGGTAACTATACTCTTGCAGAAGGAGGCAGTGCAAGTCTTGCCCAATTGTTCAAAGGTTTTACTTTTCATATTTTAACCTAAGGGGTACTGGTGACCACTAACATTGCTTGGGTCAACTGGCATAAAAGCAGTTCCTGTTTTTGGTGGAATGACTGGGCAGCACAGTGGTGCAGCAGTAGAGCTGCTGTCTCATGTCACCAGAGACCCGGGTTCTGACTACACATGTTGTCTGTACGGAGTTTGTACGTTGTCCCTGTGACCGCGTAGGTTTTCTCCAGGTGCTCCGGTTTCCTCACACATCCCAAATGTGTGAAGATTGGTAAGTTAATTGGCTCCTGTAAATTGTCCCAAGTGAGTGGTAGAATGTGAGGGGGGGGGGGGGGCAGGGAAGTAAAGAATAGGATTCATGTTGTATGTGTAAATGGTTGTTTGAAGATTGACATCAAGTCATAGGCTGAAGGGGCTATTTTCATGCTTTATCCCTCTATGATGCATTGACTATATTTTATTCCACTCCTACAATTTCTCCAAATGCAAAGCCAAAAGTGTTGCGATCATCTCTAAATTTGGAGTAAAGGCGAGGTAGATAACTGAGTTCGGAGGAGTTCATCTTTGCAACTAAACGCAGCAAGATGGCTTCCTGCCAAAACTGAAGAGCAACTAAAGCACAAATATTAAAGGAACGTTGAAGGAGGGGAATAGGCCAGGAAGAACAGGAATAGATTGTTTGGAATACAAAGCTTATCCTCTCCATTGATAGGTGACAACTGCCCTAACAGTTGACGTGACCTCCCGTGACAAGGCTTCAAAATGTATGACTCCAACGGTGGCACTGTGGTGGAGTTGCTGCCTTACAGCGTCAGAGACCCGGGTTCCATCCTGACTACGGGTGCAGAGTTGGTACATTTTCCATGTGACTGCGTGGGTTTTCTTCAGGTGCTCCGGTTTCCTCACACACTCCAAAGACATACTGGTTTGTAGGTTAACTGGCTTCGGTTAAAATCGAAAATTGTCCTTAGTGTGTAGGATAGTATTAGTGTACAGGGTGATTGCTGGTCGGCGTGGATACATAGGGCCGAAGGGCTCTCTTCCAAGCTGTATTTTTAACATCTAAAGTCTAAAGTAAAGTCTAAAGTATTTCTCCCACCCCCATCTTCCCACTACAATGTCTGAAGAAAGGTCCCGAACCTAAATGTCACCTCTCCATTCTCTCCACAGATGGACAGAGTGTTGGAGTAACTCAGCGGGTCAGGCAGCATCTCTGGAGAATGTGGATAGGTGACATTTTGGGTTGGGACCCTTCTTCAGACCACAGGTGCTGCCTGACCCACCTGTATTCCTCCAGCATTTTGTGCTTTGGCCAAGATTCCAGCATCCTGAGGTTCCTTGTGTCTCCACTGCTTTGTAGAGCTGCTGCCTTACAACGCCAGAGACCCAGGTTCGATCCTGACTACGAGTGCTGCAGAGTTCGTACGTTCTCTCCATGACTACACGGGTTTTCTCCGTGTGCTCCGGTTTCATCTCACATCCCAAAGACATTTAGCTTAGTTTAGTTGTAGTTTAGTTTAGTTTATAGTCACGTGTACCGAGGTTCATTGAAAAGCTTTTGTTGCATGCCAACCAGTCAGCGGAAAGACAACACATGATTATAATCAAGTCATCCACGGTGTACGATATGGTAGAGGGAAGAAATGTTTCTGTCGGAGTAGAGATTTGAAAGAGTGGGGCGATTGTAATGCATGAATGCAGATCCACTTCTGGGGCCAGCACGCAGAAAGTCACCTGGGATGGGTGCCATTTTGGATCTTGGCAATGCAGATTTGTAGGTTAATTGGCTTATGTTAAATTGTCCCGTTGTGTGTAGGACACTGAACTAGTGTGAACGGGTGATCGATGGTGGGCATGGGCTCGATGGGCCGAAGGGCCTGTTTCCATGCTGTATCGTGAATCTAAACTAAACTAAACAAATGCTGAACCTGTTGCTCCTCATGCCCTCCCGCTGAGCATGTACCAGCTGTGTACTTGTAAGAGTTGTAAACAGCTTCGGAGCGCATACAAGTGCCTCGTCTGAGAGCAGCAACAACATCTGGAATACACAATCAATGGGGCGCGTTTATTGAGTCTCTCCTACTACATCTACTCTATCCAGGCTTTTCACTATTTGACGTTTCCCCTCATCCTTCTAAACTCCAGCGAGTACAGGCCCAGCAATGTCAAACGCTCATCATCTGTTAACCCAATTATTCCTGGGATCATTCTCTTAAACCTCCTCTGGACCCTCTCCTACGCCAACACAGCCTTCCTCAGCTTTGGGGCCCAAAACTGCTCACAGGCCCATGCAAAGTGAGGGGCTGAGGACACTCAATGATCAGGTGACGTTGGCTTACCGTTTCCGAGCTCCCAGGATATATTGTACTTCTTGCTGGCGCAGTACTTGAGGAGGCTGAGGCCGCTCGACCCGTTCCAGGAGTTGTCGGGATTCCGCTGCAGGGCATTGAGGCCAAAGATCAGGTGCAAGCCCGAGCACTCGGCAAAGTTGTAGAGTTTGTCTAGAGATCTGGCTGGGTAGAAACAAGCAACAATTGAAATCGGCAGCTAACTCCCGGGGGATATACACAGTCGGCAGCAAAACCGACTGCAGGCTGCCTGGGAGCGAGGGAAAGGTGATTCCATTCACTCCTCCTGAACCTGGATTAGTAAGCGTGTCAAAGGTTATGGGGCGAAGGCAGGAGAATGGGGTCGAGAGGGACAGATAGATCATCGATGACCGAATGGCAGAGTGGACTCCATGGTCCAAATGGCCTATTTCTGCTCCTATGACCTTTGGTCTTATGGTCTCAAGGTTCAGTTCAGTTTAGTTTAGTTTAGTTTAGTTTAGTTTAATTTAGAGATACAGCGTGGAAACAAGCCCTTCAGCCCACCGAGTCCACACCGACCAGTGACATTAGCACTATCCTACAAACGAGGGACAATTTACAAATTACGTAAACAAATTAACCTACAAACTTGTATATCTTTGGAGTGTGGGAGGAAACAGGAACTCCTGGAGATCCATTTGTTTAGTTTAGTTTATTGTCACATGTACTGAGGTACAGTGAGAAGTTTTTTGTTGCGTGCTAACCAGTCAACGGAAAGAGTATACATGGTTACAATCGAGCCATCCACAGTGTGCAGATACCTGTACATGATCAAGGGAATAATGTTTAATGCAAGATAAATCCTGGAAAGTTCAATTAAAGATAGTGCAAGGGTCTTCGATGGGATAGATAGTAGCTCAGGACCACTCTCTAGTTGTGGTAGGGTGGTTCAGTTGCCTACTAACGGCTGGGAAGAAACTGTCCCTGAATCTGGAGGTGTGCATTTTCAACCTTCTATACCTCTTGCCCGATGGGAGAGGGGAAGAGGCAGTGGCCAGGGTGCGACCCGTCCTTGATTATGCTGGTGGCCTTGCCGAGGCAGCGCGAGGTGTCAATGGAGTCAAGGGAAGGGAGGGTGGTCTGTGTGGTGGTCTGGACTGCATCGACAATTCACTGCAATTTGTTTCGGTCTTGGAAGGAGCTGTTCCCAAACTGTGCTGTGATGTATCCCAATATAATGCTTTCAACGGCACATCTGTAGAAGTTGGTGAGAGTTGTTGGGGACATACGGATGAGAAAGTGGGATGACATTTTTGTGAATGGGTGATCGAGAGTCGGTGTGGACTTGGTGGGCCAAAGGGCATGATTCCACAATCAATCAATCAAATCAATCAATCAAATCAATCAGTCAGTCAGTCAGTCAGTCAGTCAAATGATCGATCAATCAGATAACCTGTATGCCACTTGCTGGGGATTACTCTGGCCAGGGACACAACAGGTCTCTGGGTAAACTCAGCAGGAGTCTGAGAATGAAAAGCCAACTGGATAAAGAATTCTTTGGCAGCAGCCGACAAGTAAATTTAAATTACCAACGGTGATTGGTTTTGATGAGCCATGAACAGCATGTTTTGCTTGAAGTGGTCCAAGTTTAAAGGGATCACAGCAGACAGATAGGCCGCAGAAATGGGGAAACCCCAGTCATTCTGGCTCGGCTCTCATCATTGAGGCACCAATCTGGTTATGATCACCAGCAATGGACTCCCAGACCATGGGCTGTCACTGAGCGGTTGCTGAGATCCATACAGGCCTGTAGCCTGCTCTGCCACCGTGAGATAGGGTGGAAGCTAGAGAGGTCAATAGCAAAAGGGGTGGTAGCTATGGGTGAAAAAGAACAGCCCAGGATTGGCAATAACTTTGGCAAAACCTATGAACATTGCAATGTTTACGGAGCAATTAGACAGGTACATAGATAGGACAGGTTTAGAGGGATGTGGGACAAACGCAGGCAAGTGGGACTAGTGTGGATGAGACATGTTGGTTGACGTGGGCAAGTTGGGCTGAAGGCCCTATTTCCACACTTTATGACTCCATGAATCATCACAGGGACCTCTTCAGAAACACTCCAGTACACAATATTTAGCTCAGGAATGGTGAGAGTTTCAATTCCGTGTATTTAGGATTGTTGATTCCCAACACAGCTGTCTGGGAGCTTTTAATCCCGAGTTTTGGAAGTTACTGAAAGATTTATTTTAGAAGTCCAGCTGTTTATCTTATCTGGGTTTAAAAGTCTATCTTTGGAAACAGTCAGTGTGGCCATCTTTAGTTTAGTTTACAGATACAGCATGGAAACAGGTCCGTCGTCCCACGGTGATCACCTTGCGATGCCACTTTTGCATCCTGCACACTATTAACTGCCAATGGTCGGTGTGGACTCAGTGGGCCTAATGGCCTGTTCCCATGCTGTGTCTCTAAACTAAACTATGAATACGCAGAGAATGGATGGATATGGTCCACATACATGCAGGCAGAAGGGATTAGCTTAAATTGGCATCATGTTCGTCACATATATCGTGGGCCGAAGGGCCTGTTCTTGTGTTGCACTGCTCTATATTTTATGATTCTAGCCCCATCCCCTTTAAAACTGCTAGCTCCAACCTCATCCACATGGAAGCAGCCAATTGTGAATATGTAGAAAGATCTGCAGATGCTGGTTTATTCCAAAGATAGGCACATAGCACTGGAGTAACTCAGCGGTTTAGGCAGCATCTCTCTGGAGAAAATGGATAGGTGATGTTTCAGCTAGGCACCCTTCTTCAGCATTTCACCTACTCTTTTCCTCCAGAGATTCTGCCTGACCCGCTGAGTTACTCCAGCACTTTGTGCCTATCTTATTCCAATTGTGAATAGGTAGCTTTCAGAGTTTAGTGTAAAGTTCTTCAACGACGCTGACTTAAAAGTGGATAGATTGTGGTCAGCTTGGAAAGTTCCAGAATAGAGGCCCTACTATTTCCACCTGGCCTTGGGCCACTCGCTCTGAGAACCTACATGGTCACTTCTATCGAAGATAGACACAAAAAGCTGGAGTAACTCAACGGGACAGGCAGCATCTCTGGAGAGGAATGAATGGGTGATGTTTCAGGTCAGACCCTTCTTCAGATTATTGGGCAACGTAGGAGCAGAAGATGATCACTCCACAGTGTGGACTGGAGGGAAGAGACTCCCATATTCTATTCTCCGCCCAGGAAAGCCAAATAATGCCGTGTGCCTTCCTCATCATCTGATCTACCAGCACCACCACCTCCATGGCACTATGGGCTTGAGTCATAGGGTCCCTCTGTGGATTAAGTTTTCTTAATATACACAAGATCATTCACAAGATCATCTATTCCTGAGAACGCAAAGTTCCTATTTTAGTCTATGAGTCAAGTTCGAGTTTGACATGATGCACATTTATTTACCTAAGGATATTTATCTGGGCAGCTCTTTTAGGAAAATCCCCTTGTTTTTGAGCAGAAGAGTGGTTCAAACAACATAGATGCAAAGATAAAATGTAAACGCCATGGGCCATGACTAAAACCCAGTTAGTGTAAACAGCCAACACGACTCCTGGTTTCGGGCTTATAAACCTCCAGGCACTTCCACGATGGTTGCATTTTAACAACACAGTTTCTGCTAGTGTGAATTCAACACTCTTTAGTTTTGACTTTAGAAAAACAGCGTGGAAACAGACCCTTTGGCCCACCGAGTCCGTGCCGACCCGCAATCATCCCGTACATTATCACTATCCCACACACCGGGGACAAATTACACTTTTATCAAAGCCAATTAACCTACAAACCTGTACGTCTTTGGAGTGCGGGAGGAAACCGAAGCACCAGGAGGAAACCCACACGGTCACAGGGAGAACGTACAAACTCCGTACAGAGAATACCCGTAGTCAGGATCGAACCCGGGTGTGTTGCGCTGTAAGGCTACAATCCTACCACTGTGCCGCCTCTCTCAAAGCCAAAAATGTCAAAATCCTACCTCAGTTTGTTGCTTGCACCAAATGCCTCTTTTCACCCCACACACAATGCAAACTTCCTCGGAAGATTGAGGATGTTCCATATGGTGCCGAATACTCTCTTGAACTTCTACAGGTGTATGGTAGAGTGCATATTGACTGATTGCATAACAGCCTGGTTGAGCAACTCGGACGCCCAGGAACGAAGGAGACTACAAAATATTGGTGGACACTGCCCAGTCCAACATGGGTACTGACTTCCCCACCATTGAAGGTAACATCTCTGGAGAACACGGATAGGTGATGTTTTTGTGCTGGCTGGATAGCACGCAACAAAAATGCTTCTCACTCTACTTCAGTACATATGGCAATAATAAACTCAACTAAACTAAACTGGGGTGTTGTATTTCGGGATCTCTGCTCTCTACAATTTCTAGTTCTCATTTGACTCTACAATTTAAGTGCTGGAGTTGTTAACAGAGTTCCAGCATTGTATGAAACCTGGGAAGGACTTTCAGTGGTGAAGGAGTTAACCCAAGCGCCGTGTTAGACTGTACACACCAGGATCAGGAGAGGAGCAGGACCCAGATGGCCCTTGGTCAAATTATAGAACATAATGTGAAATGGTTTGGCAATCGCCGAGGTAATTACTGCCTAAGAGCTTCAGAAACGGGGCAGATACAGGCGTTGAGCAAATGTCAACAGTCCCAATCTCAACCAGTGTACGAGCCTGCTTCCATTTTCATTTTAGTCCAGTTATTCATGGATGGTTGCTTTTGCTGCATTTGCTCAACCTCATAACCTGTTTACAGGCCTGTTATGCTGTTGCAAACAAAGAATGTCATTGCAATAAATTAGGCAGCACCGTAGTGCAGCAGTAGAGTTGCTGCCTTACAGTGCCAAAGACCCAGGTTCGATCCTGACCTCGGGTGCTGTCTGTACGGAATTTGTACATTCTCCCTGTGACTGCGTGGGTTTTCTCTGGGTGCTCCAGTTTCCTCCCACATGCCAAAGACAGGCAGGTTTGTAGGTTAATTGATTTCTGTAAATTGCCCCTGGTGTCTAGGATGGAACTAGTGTATGGGGTGATTGTTGGTCTGCGCAGACTCAGTGGGCCGAAGAGCCTCTTTCCGCGTTGTATCTCTAAAACTAAAAACGAAATCTAAAAACAAGGAACTGCAGATGCTGGTTTATACAAAAGATAGATACAAAATGCTGGAGAAACACAGTGGGTCAAGCAGAATCCTTGGAGAATATGGCTAGGTGACATTTAGGGTCAGGACCTTTCTTTAGACCATTTTGAATACAAATGACAATTAAACAAAAATTAGACACAAAATGCAGCATCGCTGCAAAAAAGGTGACCTTTCAGGTTGAGACACTTGTTCAGAGTGAGACTCAGAGGAGAGGAAAACTAGAGGTTTGAAAAGGCACAAAGAAAAAATGAATGAAAGGTATGAAAAGAACAAATTAAAGCCAGCAACGATGAACAAAGAAAGGTAGAGCCCACAATTAAATAATCTTGACTCTTTCTTGACTAATTGTTGGCAGTCTCCTCAGAAAATATCCAACTTCCACAAGTTGAAGTATTCAATCACAGTCAGTCAAATCCAATCTGTTAACCTAGTGGTGGGGAACTATCCAATCACAGCCAGTCAAATGGTGGGGATCTATCCAATCACTTCAGTCAAATGGTGGGAATCTATCCAATCACAGCCAGTCAAATGGTGGGGATCTATCCAATCACAACCAGTCAAATGGGGTAGAAATATCCAATCACTACTGGACAAATCATCATTACTCGACCTCCTGCGCTCCAAGGAATAGAGTCCTAGCCTGCCCAACCTCCCCCTACACCTCAGGCCCTTGGGCCCTGGCAACATTCTTGTTAGTCTTTTCTGCACACTTTCCAGCTTAAGGGCATCATCCGACCAAGGAAGGGTCCCGCCCCTAAACATCACCTATCCAGGTCCCCACAGATGCTGCCTGACCCGCTGAGTTACTCCAGCACTTTGTAGTGATCTGGCTTTTGGAAACGCTTTATCGAGAGAAAAATGGTGAATGCACGGAACACAATCACATCTTCAGGTCTTCCAGGTTATGGACAGTTTGTTGTGTTTGGTCCTATTTAAACCTAAATGGATATCTGACCTTTGGCAAAATTGCGCAACACTATTAATTGCTTCCTGCAAGCACTGAAGCAATTATTGTTCGGTAAGTAATTTCAAGTAGTGCGGATGGCTGCTTTGTTTAGTATAAATGAGCAATTCATAGAATAGCCTTGATCTAAACAAAGATCAAACACTGAAGGCTTTCAACCACTGGGCTTCCCGATCCCATCTGGAACTCCGTGCCCAGTTTATGTCCTTTTATAATGGCTCTGGGAAACTCTCCAGTGAAGAGTTAGAGGAAAGTTTCCAAGCTAAAAGAGCCTGGGTTACTCAGATAGAATTAAGGAGCCGGTTCTAGTTACTCTGTGCAGTATGGACATTGAGTCAGGAGCCAGATTGGGATATAAAACATGAAAGGGTTGGCTGGCAAGCCAATGAATAGATTTTTCCAGTTTAAGATAATGGAGAATCTGTTTTTAAACTTTCAGCAACTGGGAATAGGACGCTGATGTCTACAGAGAGTGGTGGACCTCTGGACATATTTGTTGTGTAGGAAGGAACTGCAAATGCATGTTTACAACGAAGATAGACACAAATGCTGAAGTAACTCAGCTGGTCAGGTAGCATCTGTGCAGAAAAGGAATAGGTGACGTTTCGGGTCAAGGCCCTTCTTCAGACCTGAAGATTTGGAAAATGGCGCCAAAACCTGGCGATTCTTGCATATGGCCTCAGTGGGCTGTTTCTACACATTCTGTACTTAATCTGGATTGTACTTACGTATGGCAATAATTTTACTGAACTGTATGCCGACAAAGAATTTCACTGTACCTTTGCAAATGAGATAATAAAGAACCATTGAACCATTGCAGACTCGTTTTGCCAAACACCTGCTCTCGGTCTGCCAAGGCCCACGGGATTTCCCGGTTGCTAACCATTCCAACTGCCCTTCCCATTCCCACACTAACCCTTCTCCATTACCAGAATGAGGCCACACGCAAACTGAGAGAACGTTGTTCCTCTTGGGTAGCTTACAACCCAATGGAATCAACATTGAATTCTCCAATTTTAGGTAAGTACAAAATCCTCGCCCTTTCCCTTCTTTCACCCAACCCTTTCTCCCCTCTCCCCTATGCCCCACCTGGACATGCACCCCATACCTGCCTCCACCACCACCCATGGCACACCATGTCCCAGACACCCACAGCCCTCTGTGTAACACACTTGCTCCATACATCCCCTCTCATGTTAAAACTATAGCCTCTAGTCTTTGATCTTTCCACCCTGGGAAAAAAAGGTGTCGACTGTATACCTTATGTATATCTCTCATCATTTTATACACTTCTATCAAATCTCCCCTCAACCTTCGATGCTATTGGTCGAAGATAATGTTTATCCACTTGAAATGGACAATGGTTGTAAGAATGTGCATTTCCCCCAGTCAAAACCCATTGATTAAACTGAACATTTTTCAATTTACTCTTCCAACTAAACTCAAACAGTTTCTAAAGTCATAATACAGCCATGAACAACTTTAAGTTAACTTTGTTAATGATGATGTTGCCACGACTTGAGGGCCTGAGCTATCGGGGGAGGTTGAACAGGTTCGGACTCAATTCCTTGGAGCGCAAGAGGATGAGGGGTGATCTTATAGAGGTGTATAAGATCAGGAGGGGAATAGATAGGGTAAATGCACAGAGTTTTTTACCCAGGGTAGGAGAATCAAGAACCAGAAGACAGAGGTTTAAGGAAAGGGGGGGGGGGGGAAGATATTTTCGGAACCTGAGGGGCAATCTTTTTTACACAAAGGGTGGTAGGTATATGGAATGAGCTGCCAGTGGAGGTAGTTGAGGTAGGTACTACACAACATTTAAAAAATATTTGGACAGGTTTATGGATAGGATAGGTTTGGAGGGATATGGGTTAAACAGAAGCGGGTGAGACTACTAGATGGGGCATGTTGGTTGGCGTGGCCTAGTTGAGCTGAAGGGCCTGTTTCCCCACTGTCTGACTATATGACTCTATGTTAAGAATGTGCCAAAGAAAAGAACCAGTGTAACTCAGCGGGTCAGGCAGCATCCCTGGAGAACAATGGAGATGAGACGTTTTGGGTCAGGATCCTTCTTCAGACTGATTGTATGGGGTTCATAAGTTCCTATGTTCTAGAAGCAAAATTAGGCCATTCGACCAATCAAGTCAACTCCGCCACTCAATCATGTCTGATATATATTTCCCTCACACCCCATTCTCCTGCCTTCTCCCCATAACCCCTGACACCCTTACTAATCATGACACTGTCAATCTCAGCCTTAAAAAAAAATCCATTGACTTGGCCTCCACAGCCGTCTGTGGCAATGAATTCCACAGATTCACCACCCTCTGACTGAAGAAATTCTTCTTCATCTCCGATCTAAAGGTATGTCCTTTTATTCTGAGGCTAGGACGTCTGGTCCCAGACTCTCCCACTGGTGGAAACATTCCCTACACATTCACACTATCCAGTGCTTTCACTATCCGGTAAGTTTCAATGAGATCCCCACTCATCCTTCTAAACTCCAGCGAGTACAGGCCCAGTGCCTTCAAACGCTTCAAACGGGTGTCGAGGGGAGGGAAAGCGAGAAGGGAGAGAAGATGTGCTCGTTAGGATGTCTCTTTAAGTCTGACCTAAGTGCTGAAAACAGAATGCCGAGATGGAACCACACAAACTCGTTATTGTCCAACTTTTCTTTCACTAATTTGTTCTCAAAGCCACTGTCTTCCACGCTGATCCTTTCTGTGGCTCCTCAGAATAATCCAAGTTTGTCTTTTCTATTATTGCTTCTGTCTTAATTATGTGCCCTGTGCAATTCTATCAGCCTGGGGCTTTACACAGGTGGCAGGGCATTAGATGAGATATGTGATTTAAATATGTTAGCTATTAGCTGCGGGTGTTGGGGGAGGGTGGGAGTAAGGGGGTGTTAACCTTACAGCTATGCAGATAGGACATTTCATTCTCTCCTTCCCTTGGGAAAGGTCATTAAATTCATGTTTAAATCGGGCTTACGGGTTGTATATTGCATTTCGACTCAGCTGATAGTGGCACGGTGGCACAGCTGATGGTGGCACAGCTGATAGTGGCACGGTGGCACAGCTGATAGGCCGCTGCCTCACAGCAATTAACCTACAAACTCGCACGTCTTTGGGACGTGGAAGGAGAGCGGAACGCTCGGAGGAAACTCTACCAGTAGAGCCGCTGCGCTGCCTCACAGCCCTAGAGATCCGGGTGCAACCCTGGCCTCAGGTGCTGTCTGCGTGGAGTTTGCATGTTCTCCCTGTGGCCGTATGAGTTTCCTCCGGGTGCTCCGCTCTCCTTCCACATCCCAAAGACGTGCAAGTTTGTAGGTTAATGGGTTTCTGTAAGTTGCCTCTAGTGTGTAGGAAGCGGATGACAAAGTGGGGTAACATAGAACGGGGGTGTGGACGGGTGATTGCTGGTCGGCATGGACTCGGTGGGCCAAACGGCCTGTTTCCATCCTCTAAACTAAGGGTGGTGGGTATATGGAATGAGCTGCGTGCTATGGAGGTATTTGAGGCAGGTACGACAACACATTTAAAGGACATTTGAACAGGTGAGATGATTGTAGATCGGGCATCTTGGTCGGCATGGGCGGGTTGAGCTGAAGGTCCTTTATCCATGCTGTATACGACTCTCTAGGGTGCCAGAGTGGCGCAGCGACAGAGTTGCTGCCTTACAGCACCTGAGACCCGAGTTCGATCCTGACTTCGAGTGCTGTCTGTACGGAATTTATACGTTCTCACTGTTTATACGTTCTCCCTCTCTCTGTGTGCTCCGGTTTCCCCTCACACGCCAAAGACATGCAGGTTTGTAGGTTGATTGGCTTCGGTAAAATTGTAAATTGTCCCACTAGTGTGTAGGATAGTGCTAGTGTACGGGGTGATCACTGGTTGGCACGGACTCGGTGGGCCGAAATGCCTGTTTCCTCACTGTATGTATAAAGTCTAAAGTCTATGGCTCTAAGCTGAACTGAGAGTGTTTATGTGGAAGGGGTTCCAATGCTCTCCCCTCCCCCCCTCCCCCCTCCCCCCCTCCACACCATCCTCTTCGGCTCCCCTCTCAAAAGTGACACCCGCAAAACAAATTAGCCCCACATACCTGGTAATTGTGCTGATTACAGGCCTTGCAAGCTGGAGCCTGGGCGATTATCAAAAGACTGCCTCGGAGCGCAAGCTCAGAGAGCGCTGTGGGCAACTACACACGGCCAAACCAGAAGACATGGTCGCAGTCCAAAGGAGATTAGCTGCTTGACAACTTAATACTCCATAATTAGGGCAGGCATGGTATGTAGGCAGCTTCCCCTTTGTTACAGCCCGTGATTCCCTTTTATTTTTGACGAGGAAGCTCACAAAAAGTACAGCTCAGCATCTGTCAGCTCTCCTTGAAATCTTATTACACAATCCTACAACTTTTTAAGTAAAATTTTGTCGTAGACATTTTACTCTGTTATCTCACATGTGTCTCCACTAGTTTAGTTTTTAGTTTAGCCTCAGAAGGCAGTGGAGGCCAATTCTTTGAATGCTTTCAAGAGAGAGTTAGATAGAGCTCTTAAGGATAGCGGAGTCAGGGGGTATGGGGAGAAGGCAGGAATGGGGTACTGATTGAGAATGATCAGCCATGATCACATTGAATGGCGGTGCTGGCTCGAAGGGACGAATGGCCTACTCCTGCACCTATTGTCTATTGTCTAGAGTTTAGAGATACAGCGCGGAAGGAAACGGGCCCTTCAGCCCATCGAGTCCAAGCCGCCCAGCGGTTCCTGCACACCAACACTATCCTACACACTAAGGACAATTTACAATTTCACCAAGCCAATAGCCCACAAACCTACATGTCCTTGGAGTGTGGGAGGAAACTGGAGCACCCAGAAAAAACCTACACAGGTCACGGGGAGAAGGTACAAACTCCATACAGACAGCACCCGTCGTCAGTATCAAATCCGGGTGCCTGGCGCTGTGAGGCAGCGGCTCCACCGCTGTGCCACCGTGCAGCGTGCACTGCGTCAAGTACTTGAATCTCTCCCCGATATTGACTTGTTTGTTGCATCACGGCCTAGTTTGTCAACACAAACGCTCAGGAACGAAGGGAATTACAAAAGGTGGTGGATGCTGCCCGGTCAATAGACAATAGACAATAGGTGCAGGAGGAGGCCATTCGGCCCTTCGAGCCAGCACCGCCATTCAATGTGATCATGGCTGATCATTCTCAATCAGTACCCCTTCTCAATCAGTACCCCATCCCTGCCTTCTCCCCATACCCCCTGACTCCGCTATCCTTAAGAGCTCTATCTAGCTCTCTCTTGAATGCATTCAGAGAATTGTCCTCTACTGCCTTCTGAGGCAGAGAATTCCGCAGATTCACAACTCTCTGACTGAAAAAGTTTTTCTTCATCTCAGTTCTAAATGGCCTACCCCTTATTCTTAAACTGTGGCCCCTTGTTCTGGACTCCCCCAACATTGGGAACATGTTTCCTGCCTATAACGTGTCCAACCCCTTAATAATCATATGTTTCGATAAGATCTCCTCTCGTCCTTCTAAATTCCAGTGTATACAAGCCTAGTCGCTCCAGTCTTTCAACATATGATAGTCCCGCCATTCCGGGAATTAATCTAGTAAACCTACGCTGCACGCCCTCAATAGCAAGAATATCCTTCCTCAAATTTGGAGACCAAGACTGCACACAGTACTCCAGGTGCGGTCTCACTAGGGCCCTGTACAACTGCAGAAGGAGTCCATCATGGGCACTGATCTCCCCACCGTCAAAGGGATCTATAGGAGGCACCGTCTTTAAAAGGCAGCCAGCATCATCAAGGATCCACACACCCTGGCCATGTTCTTATTTGATTTAGTTTAGTTTAGTTTAGTTTATTGTCACCTGTACCGAGGTACAGTGGAAAGCATTATAAAGGGAATAACGTCAATAACATTTAGTGCAAGATAAAGTTCAGTAAAGTCCGATTAAAGATAGTTCGATGGTCTCCAATGAGGTAGATAGTAGCTCAGGTCAGCACTCTCGTTATTCGTAGGATGGTTCAGTTGCTATTAACAGCTGGGTCAACAGATTTTATTCCTGCCGTCGGGAAGAAGGTACAGGAGCCTAAAATCCCACAATCTCTCGTTCAGGAACAGCTATTGCACACCACGAACTCTAACTAAACCATGAACTATGTAGAAACAAGCAATGGCAGATGTTGGTTTACAAAAAAAAGTTGGTTTGCTCCGGGTGCTCCGGTTTCCTCACACACGTAGACGTACAGGTTGTCGGTTAATTGGCTTCTGTAAATTGTTAATTGTCCCTAGTGTGTAGGATAGTGTGTAGTGTACGCGTGATCGGCGCGGACTCGGTGGGCCGAAGGGCCAGTTTCCACGCTGTGTCTCTATAGGTTAAACTTGTTTCTCTACTGGTTCCAATGAGTTTGTTTCCACTAATTAGCATGCTACACTTTGCCAAACACGGAACATATTTTTGTGCTGGTGTCGAGAGCAACAACCTTCCGTCTCATCCTCCAACGTAGATCCCGGGTTCACCAGCAATGATCAACACAGCAAACAGGGCAACATAGCCCAGTTCAGTGAACTTATCAGGAGCTCTTTCCAGACCGTGACAATTAGGAAGGGGAAGTAATGTCTAGTTTAGTTTTAGTTTTAAAGATGCAGCATGGAAACAGGCCCTTTGGCCAACTGAGTCCACGCCAACCAGTGATCCCTGTACACTAGTTCAATCCTACGGAAAAAGGTCAATTTACAGAAGCCAATTAACCGACAATCCTGCATGTCTTTGAAATGTAAGTGGAAACCGGAGGAAACCCACGCGGTCACAGGGAGAACGTACAAACTCCGTACAGACAGAACCCATAGTCAGTATCGAACCCGGGTGTCTGGCGCTGTAACACAGCAACTCTACCGCTGCGCCACTGTGCCGCCCAAAGTTATATCCTGTGAGGCAGCAACTACCTCTGCACAAGCTTCATCTCCGATTCGTGACAGTTATAAATTGTTTCAGCTGAGTTTTAATTTTACTTGAAGAAACAGTTCATGATTAAATGCACTTGCAGATCACTTGCCCGGATTAAAAATCTGATAGATAGGCATAGACAGGATAGACAGACAGAACCCTTTTCCCAGGATAGAAATGTCAAAGACTGAATGGCATAGATCTTTAGATTTTAGAGATACAGTGTGAAAATAAGGCCCTCTGGCCCACTGAGTCCGCGCCAACCAGCATCACCCTGTACACCAGCACTATCCTATAGTGGGAGAAAGAGGTGATCAGCAGGGTTGGGGAAGAAAGGAAAGAGATAATCTGTGGGTGACCTTTCGTGCATGAATAGGGAAGGTTTAGAGGGATATGGCTAAACACAGGCAAATGGAACTAACTGAGATGGTGTATCTTGGTTGGCATGAGCGATTTGGGCTGAAGGGCCTGTTTTCATGCTGTATGACTCTATGACTCCAATATGGTCTATCTCTGATCAGTAACAGTTAATGTCCAACCTAATAAATCACGGGAATCACATGCTACATCCTTCAGAGGCAACAGGAAGTCACGTGTCAGTCAAAAACAGCCTATTAAGGACATGAGGTACGGTTTGCACCAAGAATATTATTTAACGATTGCAGAGGAAGTTTATTGCAAAATAAATCGGTTCATATTGCTTTGGCTCTGCCCCAGCCAATGCAAATGGATTCCAGACGTGTTTTCTTTGTACACCTGGTACCTTTCTTATCTCACAGTATGAGGCTGTGTTCTTCTTCTTTGGGCTGCACAATGACGCAGCGGTAAAGTTGCTGGCTTACAGCTCAAGAGACCCGGTTTCAATCCTGACTACGAGTGCTGTCTGTACAGACTTTGCACATTTTCCCTGTGAACGCGTGGGTTTTCCCCGAGTGTTCCACCTTCCTCCCACACTCCAAAGACGTACAGGCATAATTTGGCTTCGGTGAAAATTGTAAATTGTCCCCAGTATATAGGGTAGTGCTACTGTGCGGGGATCGCTGGACAGTGCACACTCGGTGGGCTGAAGGGCCTGTTTCTGCGCTGCATCACTAAACTAAACTAAAGTAAGGGTTTATAAACACATCAGACTGGCATGTGTCTCATTATTGTAACATTAGACTCTCAAGAGAAGCAAATGGAAAATGACATTGAAGCCCATAAATGGAGTTAAGTATCAACAAAACATGTTACCATTAACCATTGTAAAAACAAAGAACCACAGATGCTGGTTAATGCACAAATGGACACAAAATGCTGGAGTAACACAGTGGGTCAGGCAGCATCTCTGGAGAACATGGATATGTGCCCGTCTTTCATTCATGTCCCTCTCAACCGTTCCTCTCAATGTACCTGTCCAAGTCACCTTTAAATGTTGTTATAGTATCTGCCTCAACTACCTCCACTGGCAGCTCATTCCATACACCCACCACTCTCTATGTGAAAATGTTTCCCCTCAGGTTCCTATTAGATCCTTCCCCCCTCACCTTTAACATATGACATCTGTTTCTTTATTTCCCTACTGTGGAGAAAAGACTCTGTGCATTCATACTATCAACTCAAGGTTTTATACACCTGTATAAGATTACCTCTCAGCCTCCTACGCTCCACGAAATAAAGTCCTAACTTGCCCAACCTGTAGGTCAGGCCCCCGAGTCCAGGCAACATCCTTGTTAAAAAGTTCTCAGGATTAGAACTGTTACATACCCCGGGGACTGCCTGTATTAAACGCAAGTCACTGGAGCTGTGAGGTAGCAGCTCCCCTAACCGCATCACTCGGCTGCCCCAAGTTCAGAACAGTTTTGTGCAGTTGTTATCAAATCGGCCATTGTTTCAGAATTCAGGGCACTGTCCCATGACATTTTAAACTTTACAGGATGTGTCCAGGGTTTAATCTGTCAGACAGTTTACATTTCAACGTCTACTGATAGAAGAGCTAAACCACACAGAGATAGAGTGTTATCAGCAATTAATTAATTACTGGATTACTCATTCACTTCATCCTAATTACAATTACAATTAGGAGGGAAAAAAAGGGGGGTGTTTGTAGGTTAGTTACTGAAGATTGGAGAATTCGATCATCCGAGTGGAATAGAGTCATAGAATCATACAGCATGGAAACAGGCCCTTCAGCCCGACTCACCCACGCTGACCAACTTACCCCATCTACATTAGTCCCACCTGCATGCATTTAGTATAGAGATTTGTCCCATATCTCTCTAAACCTTTCCTATCCATGGACCTGTCTAAATGTTGTAATAGTACCTGCCTCAAGCACTTCCTCCGGCAGGGATGGGGAGTGAGGGGTGTTTCTAGGTTAGTTACCGAAAATTGGAGGTCAATGTTCAGACACTTGGGTTGTAGGCTACCCAAGCGGAATGAGGTGCTGTTCCTCCAGTTTGCGTGTTCACTGAGTTATTGCCTGTTGCTTGTTCAGCGCTTGTTTGGAGTGAAGTAATGCCTCCTGCTTTTTGTAATGGTGAACGCCGGCCGTTGGGAGGAAAATCACTTCAGTACACGTCCTCTGATAGCATCTCCATGTGAGTTCTATTAGCGTTATAACTTAATTACGCTGCACCCGAGAAACAGAGACTGAAATGCATGACTTCAACGATCAGTCTGAGTCTGGGAGAGATAGCAGACGGTTCACAAGACTCGAATGGAAAGCTTCATGTCATTGCACCCCCCCCCCCCTCCCCCTCCCTTGTTTTGAAGTTCGATGCTATTTGCAATAAACATAAAGCGAAGATCTGCTGAATGGCTCCAAAGGAATGAATTACCCTGACTGCTTTCATCCCACCTAGGCATGGAGCCAAGTATTTTTTAATTTTGTTTCTTTTCTTAATGTAAAACGGCAGCCTGTGGGATTACAATACGAAGCGGGCTGAGAGATTGCAAGGCTAACACTACTAGCGTATCTGCCACCATCACCTGCATCCTCTGCACAGAGTCTTGGACCCCTTATTGATAAAGACTCGATTAGGTTTAGTTTAATTTGGAGACACAGTACGGAAAGAGGTCCTTCAGCCGACTCAGTCCGCACCGACCAGCGATCACCCCGTACACAGGGCCGTTTTTACAGCATTATGGGCCCCCGGGCAAAGCAGTGTACTGGGGCCCCTACCGTTACTCTCCCACACCCCCCTTTCCCTACCGTTACTCTCCCACACCCCCCTTTCCCTACCAGCCCCCCCCCCCTGTCGTGCCGGTGAAAAGCACTTACCGAAAAGCACTTAGCGATGGACTTAGGGTGCTACATTGTTGCAAAAAGCACTTACAGATCGCTGTGAGAAGCACTTAGTGACCGAAAATGTTGCGAAAAAAGCACTTATTGAACCTACATTTTTAAAGTAGTATTTATTTATTGCAAGTCACTTAACATACACAGATCAGCATGGGGCCCCTATGCTCGTGGGCCCCCGGGCAAGTGCCCATCAGGCCCATGCGTTAAGACGGCCCTGCCCGTACACTAACACTATCCTCCACACACCAGGGACAATTTACAATTTTACCAAGCCAGTTAGCCTACAAATCTGTACGCCTTTGGAGTGTGGATTGAAACCAGAGCACCAAGAGAAAACCCATGCAGGTTACGGGAAGAACTAACAAACACCATGCAGACAGCACCCGTAGTCAGGATTAAACGCAGGTCTCCGGCACTGTGAAGCAGCAACTCTACAGCTGTGCCACCGTACTATTCTGCCCTTATTGCTACAGATCCTGTATGTTTCAATAAGAACACCGCTCATTCTTCAAAACTCCAACAGATGTGTGTAGAACAAAGAACATAGAACTGTACAACACAGCATGACTCTCTGGGATAACATAGAACTGGTGTGAAAGAGTGATCGATGGTCTGCATGGACTCGGTGGGCCGAAGAATCTGTTTCCATGCTCTCTCTAAACTAAACTAAATTAGACTAAAACTAAACACAGGAACAGGCCTTTCGGCTCACAATGCGCTGAACATGATGCCAAGATAAACTCTTATGATCCACATGATCCTCCATTCCCTGTATAATCACGTGCCTATCCAAAAGCCTCCTAAATTCCACTGTATCACATCTGTATCCACCACAACTCATGGCAATGCATTCCAGGCACCCACCAGCCTCTGTGTAAAACATCTTGCCACATACAAACAAACAAACAAACAAACAAACAAACAAACAACCATCCATCCATCCATCCATCCACCCATCCATCCATCCATCCATCCATCCATCCATCCATCCATCCATCCATCCATCCATCCACCCACCCACCCACCCATCCACCCACCCATCCATCCATCTTGTTTGTGACTGAACCTCAGCCAAAACGGTACACGATAGCGCGACAATTTTAGGCCCACCTTACTCACCATTGTCACTTTAGTGATAATGCAAGTAGTTTTATTGAAATCGGTGTTATATTTTTAAAGATATTCACATTTTAAAGTTTAAAAGGAGGGGAGAAGGAGGGGGGGAGGGGAGGAGGGAGGGAGGGAGGGGGGAGTGGGGGAGTGGGGGAGAAGGGAGAGGAGGGTTAAAGGAGAGAGGGGAGGGGGGGGGGACAGGACGCCCGCTTGGTCCGGGTCCCACGTGGGGATGGCGCTGCCCCCCCGCTCTCCCCGTTGAAAAGACTGCACTCTCCTTCAAGCTGCCTTTTTACTGAGCCTCAGCCATCCAGCCCCCACTTGTTCTGCCGCTGCTGTTTCAACCCTTGCAGATAAGATTTTTTCATTTCCTTTGAAAAGAACGCATTTCGATTTAACGAAAGGACGATTTATTTTACCGATAAGCTTTATTTGATTCAGAAATAAACTTTCTCATTTTAAAAAAAGCCGTTAAAAAAACCCGTTCGTTTTACAGAATAGACGCTTTATTTTAAGAGACAGCTTTTCCATTTACATTTTTCTCATTTCAAAAAAAAAAGTTTAGCTTAAATAAGAAAAATATATATTTTTTTATTTTTTATTTTTTTAAATTCGCTCGACACCTGATTGGTCAGGGTCCCACGTGGGGAGCGCCGCCCATTTAAAACAAAAAGCCCTTCCGTCCAGCTCGACGCCCAATTGGTCCAGGTCGCACATGGGGGGGGACGCCGTCCCTGCTCTACCCACTGAACTAAACTGCCGTCTCCTTCGAGCTGCCTTTTACTGAGCCTGAGCCGACCAGCTCCCACGTGCTGCCGCTGCTGAACCGATTTATTTTATAGATAAGATTTATTTGGGGGGGGGGGGGGGAGTGGGGGGCAAGGGAGGGGAAGGGAGGGGGGGGACGAGGAGGGGAGGTGAGTGGTGGTGGGGCGGTAGGGGAGTGGGAGTGGGGGAAGTAGGGTTGGAGAGGGGGAGTGGGGGAGGGGAGGGGGTGGGAGAGGTGAGTGGGGGTGGGGGGGGAGGAGGAGTGGGTGGGGAAAGAGAGGGGGAAGTGGGGGTGGGGAAGGGGAAAGGTGAGTGGGGGTGGGGAAGGGGAAAGGTGAGTCGGGGTGGGGGAGGGGAGGGGAGTGGGAAGGGGAGGGACATGGGGGAGTGGAGGAGGGGAGGGCGGAAGTGGGGGTGGGGGTGGGTAAGGGGTGTGGGGGGTGAGGTGAATGGGGGTGGGGAGGGGAGGGGGAAGGGGGGCGTAGGGTTGTGGGGAGGGTGCTAGACCAATGCAGGTTTGGGGGAGGTTTAAGAGGGGTTCAGGGGGGATGGAGTGGGTGAGTGGGGGGGAGGAGGGGGGATAAGTGTTGTTGAGGGGGGATAGATTGGGTGAGTGGGAGGGTGAGTGGGGGAGGGGAGAGTGCTAGACTAATGCAGGAGAGGCTTTGGGTCCATGGATCTCTCTGGCTGCAGCGCTGGCGCCACGGGGCCGAGGTGAGTGGCACCCTCTCCCCTTCCCTGTCCCCCTTGCCTGCCCACGACCCCGAGGGACACTCCCCGCCTGGCAACGGGCTTCGTCAGTTGGAGATGATTGCCGGGCTCACAGGATCATCAGATGAGGGAGGGTTGCCCCAGGAGAGGCCCGCAGGAGAGATTTGGACCCAACGGGTCCACTTAGTTTAGTCTCCTTTAAACTTTGCCCCTCTCGCATTAAATCTGTGCCCTCCAGTCTTTGACATTTTCACCCTGAAACAAAAAGTTCTGACTGTCGAACTTGTCTATGCCTCTCATAATCTTATACGCTTCTCTTAGGTCTTCCTGCAACCTCAGGCATTCCGGAGAAAACAGTCCAGGTTTGTCCAAAGATAAACACAAAATGCTAGAGTAATTCGGCGGGTCAGGCAGCACACCTCTGGAGAGCATGAACAGGTGACGTTTCGGGTCGGGACCCTTCCAAGTTTGTCCAACCTCTCCATGTCAACCGATTGGTTCCTTGTTTACGTCTCCTCTCTCTTAACGCACCCAAATTCATTCTTGATACCCAGGAAGACCAATTGTCAAGTTAAGCTTGCAGTAATGAACTGGTTAAGTCACTGAAGTGGCAGCCAGGTTTCTGAATCCACCATCTTTGGTTCAAATCCTATCTTAAATAAAAGTAATTAAACAAATATGGCATTGGGAAAAACAAAGATTGGGGATTTTTTTGTGAAAGGGTGGAAGGGAACCTTAAGGACACAAAGCATTATGGTCACCGATAGATATTGTCAGTGGGCAAAAGCAAAATCACTCAGATATTCATTTCATCTGAATCGTTCTCCAACGGTGACCTGCTGAGTTACTCCAGCCTTTTTGTATCTCCGAAAATTACCTTGCCGAAATCCTTCAATGATAAGGAAGCAAACTTGTAAATTTGCACACTTGTTAATCTCTCAAAGCTGGTTTGAGATTGGTACTTGTGCACTTCCTCAGATGTTAATTGCCGAGTTAGACTGCTGGAAACATTAGGACCTTTTGACTAAGGTGCTCTCATTAGCACTGAGAGAGCAGAACTCATTAAAATTCTGTTTTACTAAACGTAATTTTTCTCCCCCTAATTTTTCTGCCGATTCACCCTCAAAGAAAACTAATTTATTTAGCAGCAATCAACATTGCATATTGTACTCCAATAGGTATGTTGCCGTATAACGCTGCAAACAAGTCCCTATTAACTGTGCCCCTCAAGCCATTTGCTGTGTCATGAATTCTTGCACCTCATTTCTCCCCAGTGGAACAACCACCCAGGGGAAATCATTTGATAGCCACTGAGATGGCTGATGAATGAAGCTTAATGGTCTTGGGTGCCTATCGAAGGTTGAGGTACACCGGGAGGTATTGAGAGACACAGCTGGAGGTTGGATTGAACTGCTCTGACACAGACATAACCAGGGCACTGATTCCCAAGAAGGTGCTAATGATGCAACGATAGTTTCCCCAGGGTCGTGCCATTCAGCGAATGGTCGTTAGGCTCCCGAAAGTTGAGTGCGACTCGAGAATTAATGAACGGGCCGGCTGCAGGGCAACAAATTAACAGAATTATAATCGGCCACAGTTCCTGCCCATGATTGCTACCCAGTGACTTACACGGAAAAACACATGTGTCTCACACTTCAAAGGGCGGACTCCCCAAAGCAAACTCCTTCACAACTGTTCAAATCTGGTGTTTCCTGTCGGTGAACAGTCAGCCTGCATTTCTGACAGTGAAGGAAGCCATTTCGGCCCATTCAGTCTATGCTGGCTCAGAGCCCAATACTAATCTTTCATTAATTTTCACTTTGACCTTTTCTCCTCACATCCTCAGCTACTCATAGGACCATAAGACATAGGAGCCGAATTAAGCCATTCATCCCATCAAGTCTGCTCCATCATTTGATCATGGCTGATCTATTTTTTCCCTCTCAACCCCATTCTCCTGCCTTCTCCACGTAAACCTTTGACGTCCTTACTAATCAAGAATTTGTCAATCTCCGCTTTAAAAATACCCAATGACAGCCTCCACAGCCATCTGTGGCAATGGATTCCACAGATTCACCACCCTCTGACTGAAGACATTTTGTCTCATCTTCATTCTAAAGGTACATCCTTTTATACTGAAGCTGTGCCCTCTGGTCCTAGATTCCCCCAGCACTGAAAACATCCTCTCCACATCCACTCTATATTCGGGTAGGTTTCAATGACATCCCTCTGCATTCGCCTATTGATTGACATTGAAGGATACAGCATGGAAATAGGCCCACTAAGTCCATGCCAACCATCGATAACCTGTTCACACTAGTTCAATGTTAGCCCTCTTTTGCAGCTACTTCCTACACACTAGGGGCAAATTACAGAGGCCAATTAATCTACAAACCCGCACATCTTTGGGATGTTGGAGGAAAATTTTAGATATCTGCGTGCATTGATCATCCATGATCTCCCCTTTCCCTCCCAACCTCATTCTCCTCCCTTCTCCCCGTAAACCTTTGACACCCTTACTAATCAAGAACCTATCAATCTCTGCTTTAAAAATACCCAAAGACTTGGCCTCCACTGCCTTCTGTGACAATGCATTCCACTGATTCACCACCCTCTGTTTAGTTTAGTTTAGAGATGCAGTGCGGAACAGGCCCTTCGGGCCATCGAGTCCGTGCTGACCAGCAGTCACCTCACACTAACACTATTCTACTCACTAGGGACAAATTACAATTTTACCGAAGCCATTTGGCCTAGAAACCTGTATGCCTTTGGAGTGTAGGAGGAAACCGGAGCTCCCAAAGAAAACCCACGCAGGTAACGGAGAGAACGCACAAACTCTGGACCGACAGGATCTGTACTCAGGATCAAACCTGAGTCCCTGGCACTGTAAGGCAACAGCTTTACCACTGCACCACTGTGGCGTCTGGCTCAAGAAATTCCTCCTCTTCTTCTTTCTAAAGGTGTGTTGGAGGGCTGAAAGGCCTGTTTCCATGCAGTACCGTTCAATCAATTCAATGAACCACAACTGGGGCGACAAAGATTAATGATGCGCACAAGGATATCTTTACCACTTACTGCTTGAATAACGTGGAGAATTTCTCATTTGCTGACCTTACTGTTTCCACTATTGTCTTTCTGAGGTTGTTCGTCTATGAAGAGAGATCCAAAATCCATAACTGCCCTACAGTGGAACCAGGTGGTGAGGCTTTGAAAGGGATTCTGGTGGCAGCGTGCCCACACTCCCCCCACACACCCCTCCCACTCCCCTCCCCCTCCCACCCACACCCCTCCCCCTCCCACCCACACCCCTTCCCCCTCTCCCTACCCCCTCTCCCTACCCCCCTTCCTCACGCTCCCCCCATCACTTAAACTGCACAAGTAATTGGCAAGCTCCAATGAAATGAAGGAGAAATTACTTTTAAATAGCCTGGACACTGAACAGACATACATTTAAATGAAATGGACTGCATTACCTGGCTGGGTAACAGAAACATCAGCTCTGCATTGTTCAATTATAGCCAGCAAGGAACACCACGCAACCTGCCTGCGCACCAGATCATCCTGATTGGGACTCAGGGAAAGTGAGGAGTGGCAGCTGTTTTAAATTTTCAGGATGCCTTCTGACATCTTTTCACTTTCATCATGGCAGCTGCATTTGTGCAGGTAGAATACAGTTGGCACGAGGCCCACAAACAGGTGTACAGCTGTGCAAAGCAATCAGACCGCATATGGAGCACTTTGTAGAAATAGGGAATCGCAGATGCTGGTTTACACAAAAGGCTCTCAAAATGCTGGAATAACTCAGCGGGTCAGGCAGTATCTCTGGAAAATATGAATAGGTGATGTTTCAGGTCTGGACCCTTCTTCACACTGATTGTAAGGAAGATAGAGGAGGGGGGAAAGGGAGTGGGAGGGGAATTGTTGGTTTAGTTTAGCTTAGAGATACAGCACGGAAACAGACCCTTCGGCCGACCGAGTCCGCATGGACCAACAATCCTCAGACACCAGTACTATCCTACACACGAGGGACAAATTACAATTTTCACCGAGGCCAATTAACCTACCAACCTGTACATCTTTGTATGGGGGGGAAACCGGAGCACCCGGAGAAAACCTACACGGTCACGGGGAGAACATATAAACTCCGTACAAGCAGCACCCAAAGTCAGGATTGAACCTGGGTCTCTGGTGCTGTGAGGCAGCGGCTCTACCCGCTGCACCACTGTACCACCCCTCTACGCAGAGACCAATTGTCAATACATGGGTCCAGCAGTGAACTGGTTAAGTCACTGAAGTGGCAGCCAGCATTATGAATCCACTTACCTTAAATAAAAGTAATTAAATAAGTCTGGAATTTAGAACAGCTTTCATCATGAAACAAATGATTTCAAAATTCCAGCTGGTTCTCTAATGTTCTTCAGAAAATGGTGTTTACTGTCCTTAGTGGACTTCAGGCAACTCTAGACCCACAGCTCATGAAACAAGCGATAAATATTGCCACTGCCAACCCACTAACGGGTGGCACATCGGTATAGTTGCTGCTTTACACACCAGAGACCTGGGTTCGATCCTGACTACAGGTGCTGTCTTGTCTGTACAGAGTTTGTACATTCTCCCTGTAGATTTTTTCTGGGTGCTCTAGTTTCCTCCCACACTCCAAAGACATGCAGGTTTGTAGGTTAATTGGCCTCTGTAAATTACCTCTAGTTTGTAGGAGAGAACTAGTGTACAGGTGATCACTGGTCGGCGCGGACTCGATGGGCCGAAGGGACTGTTACCACGTGGTATCTCTGAAACTAAAACCACTCAGAACCCATGAATAAATAAATAATAAATGTTTCTGGAAAAGAGTCTAGAGAATACACCAGTCAAGGTGTGGCTGTGGAAGGGTAGCTTTCTTAAAGAACTTTTGATTGATTGAAATAGATTGATTTAAAGATACTGCATGGAAAAGGCCCTTCTGCCCACCGAGTCCACAGCGATCATCGTTCACCCATTTAGTGTTATCCAACTTTCGCATTCACTCCCTGCACACAAGGGGCAATTTTATAGAGATCCATTTAACCTACAAACCCGCATGTCCTTGGAGTGTGGGAGGAAACTGGTGCACCTGGAACCAACCAGCGTGGTCACAGAGAGAACATGCAAACTCCGTAAAGACAATACCCGAGGTCAGGATCGAACTCGAGCCTCTGGTGTGTTGTGAGGCAGCAACTTTACCAGCTGGGATAGTTGGAAATTTTACAACACTGGCAACTTTACAATTATTTTTCAGATTATCAATGCTACTTGTAAAATTAAACCTGAATTTGCAACAGCCCCTGTTTGATCGTATTTTTCTGGATTGTTGGGTCTGTGGGACTCCATCACCTTAGACGTGACAGTACTACTGTGATCACCCAGGACTTTGGGGCGGCACAGCTTAGTGGTAGAGCTGCTGCCTCACAGCACCAGGGACCCGGGTTCGATCCTGACCTCAGATGCTGTCTGTACCGAGTTTGTACCTTTTCCCTGAGACTATGTGGGTTTTCCCTGGGTGCTCCAGTTTCCTCCCACACTCCAAAGACGTGTAGGTTTGTAGGTTAATTGGCTTCGGTAAAATTGTATATTGTTCCTAGAATGTAGGATAGTGTTAATGTGTGGGGTGATCATTGGTCGGCGCGGACATGATGGGCCGAAGGGCCTGTTTCCGCACTGCGTCTCTAATGTCTGAAGTCCAAAGACTTCCTCCTGATCTCCACTGCTCAGCACCATCACAGAAATACAGTCTGTTTACCAACTTAGCATCAATATTACCAACGATTTGCCATGGTTTGACCACATAGAAGTAACAGCTAAGAAGGCACACCAAAACCCTTACTTCCTTAGGAGAATTTCCTGGGGAAATTCAACAGGATGCAACGCGCTGGTGTAACTCAGTGGGTCAGGCAGCATATCTGGAGAACATGAATACATAACATTTCAGGTTGAGATTCAAATTGTTTCCAATTACGCTTTTGAACTTCTACAGATGCACCATAGAAAGCACACTGTCAGATTACATCACAGCTTGATTTGGGAATAGTCCTGCCCAAGACCTCAAGAAATTACCGACAATTGTGGATGTAGCCCAGTCCATCACACAGACCAGCCACCCCTTCATTAACTCTCACCATTAGAAACTTCACGCTGCCATGGAAAAGCAGCCAACATAATCAAAGACTTGTCCCACCCCGGTCGTTCCTTCTTCTCACTACACCCATCAGGCAGAAGATGCAGAAGCTTGATAGTGCACTTCACCAGACTCGGGAATAACTTCTCACCCTAGGTAATCAGGTTTCAGAACGGTCCTTCCATAAGATAAGACAATAGACAATAGACAATAGGTGCAGGAGTAGGCAATAGACAATAGACAATAGACAATAGGTGCAGGAGTAGGCCATTCAGCCCTTCGAGCCAGCACCGCCATTCAATGCGATCATGGCTGATCACTCTCAATCAGTACCCCGTTCCTGCCTTCTCCCCATACCCCCTCACTCCGCTATCCTTAAGAGCTCTATCCAGCTCTCTCTTGAAAGCATCCAACGAACTGGCCTCCACTGCCTTCTGAGGCAGAGAATTCCACACCTTCACCACTCTCTGACTGAAAAAGTTCTTCCTCATCTCCGTTCTAAATGGCCTACCCCTTATTCTTAAACTGTGGCCCCTTGTTCTGGACTCCCCCAACATTGGGAACATGTTTCCTGCCTCTAATGTGTCCAATCCCCTAATTATCTTATATGTTTCAATAAGATCCCCCCTCATCCTTCTAAATTCCAGTGTATACAAGCCTAATTGCTCCAGCCTTTCAACATATGGCAGGCCCGCCATTCCGGGAATCAACCTAGATAGGGTACTGTCTGACTCACCTCTACCCCATTGCGGACATTAGACTTCGTCTAGGAACTGATGCGCTTCAATGTTGAGAACTATATTCTGCACTCTGTGTCTTCCCCTTTGCTCTGCTTATTGTACTTGAGTTTGACTTGATTGTATTCGTGGATAGTATTATCTGACTTGACTGGATAGCATGCAAAACAAAGCTTTCAACTGCATAACAGTACACGTGACAATAATAAACCTAAATCTAAACCTTGCAGGATCACTGTTATACTGTTACACTAAACTCCCTGCTGCACATTAAATTGCTCTGATGGTTGATAAAATAAAACAGCAGGCTTTTAAATAATTTGGTTTCATTTCTTAATTCTTTCTTTCCCTCTCCACAAAGTAAATCTCAGTTTGGCAAGCGCAACACAGAACGGTGCCAATGGTGATTTGATGCCCAAATCACTCCCACAAGTTTTTCCTTCCATTAAACCTAAATGGCTCTGGGCTGTGTGGAGAGCCCCTCGCTTCTCTGATTTCCATGTTAAAGACTCCCTTCCCACAAGACTCCATCTCCAAAGTGCTTGATAAAAAATATAACACACTGGGGCAGCACGGTGGTGCAGCGATAGAGTTGCTGCTTTACATTGCCAGAGACCTGGGTTTGGTCCTGACTACGGGTGCTGTCTCTATGAAGTTTGTATGTTCTCCCTGTGACCGCGTGGGTTTTCTCCGGGTGCTCCAGTTTCCTCCCACACTCCAAAGATGTACAGGTTTGTAAGTTGATTGGCTTCTGTAAATTGCCCCTCATGTGTAGGATGCGAAACTGCGATAACATAGAACTAGTTAGACAAACGACAATAGGTGCAGGAGTAGGCCATTCGGCCCTTCGAGCCAGCACTACCATTCAATGTGATCATGGCTGATCATTCTCAATCAGTACCCCGTTCCTGCCTTCTCCCCATACCCCCTGACTCTGCTATCCTTAAGAGCTCTATCTAGCTCTCTCTTGAAAGCATCCAGAGAATTGGCCTCCACTGCCTTCTAATGCAGAGAATTCCACAGATTTACAACTCTCTGACTGAAAAAGTTTTTCTTCATCTCCGTTCTAAATGGCCTACCCCTTATTCTTAAACTGTGGCCCCTGGTTCTGGACTCCCCCAACATTGGGAACATGTTTCCTGCCTTTAACGTGTCCAATCCTCAATAATCTTATATGTTTCAATAAGATCCCCTCTCATCCTTCTAAATTCCAGTGTATACAAGCCTAGTCGCTCCAGTCTTTCAACATACGACAGTCCCGCCATTCCGGTAATTAGCCTAGTGAACCTACACTGCACGCCCTCAATAGCAAGAATATCCTTCCTCAAATTTGGAGACCAAAACTGCACACAGTACTCCAGGTGCGGTCTCACTAGGGCCCTGTACTACTGCAGAAGGACCTCTTTGCTCCTATAGTTAACGGGTGATTGTTGTTCGGTGCGGACACAGTGGGCCGAAGGGCATGTTCACATGTTGTATCTCTAAACTAAACTTAAACAAAACAAAGTGCTGGAGTAACTCAGTGGGTCAGGCAGCATCTCTGGAGAACATGGATAGGCAACATATCAAGTCGGGACCCTTCTTCAGGCTGATTGCAGTAGGGAGAAGAAAGCTGGAAAAGAGGTGGGGGTACTCAGAAACTACATGCAGCAAGACACTTAGAAATTAAGCCTTAATATGCAGAACTCTCAAAGCTGGACAAAGCTATGACCTCTCATGTTTAACATTTCCGTCTTGGATAAAAGGTTCTGACTCGGCATCCTATCTATGCCTCTCATAATTTTATATACTTCGATCAGGTTTCCCCTCAAGCTCCAGCATCACAGAGAAGACAACCCGAGTCTGTCCAATCTCTCTCTGTAGCTAACAACCCCTAATCCGTCAGCATTCTGGTAAACGTCCTCTGCACCCTTTCTAAAGCCTCCACATCATTCCAGCAACAGGGTGTCCAGAACTGCACCTAATTCTCCAAATACTCTATGTGCTGTGATATAGAGTCACACAGCATGGAAACAGGCCCATCAGCCCAACTTGGCCACATGCCCCATCTACACTAGTTCCACCTGCCTGCATTTGGACAATATCCCTCTACACCTATCTTATCCATATACCTGTCCGAATGATTTTTAAACATTGTGAAAGTACTTGCGTCAACTACATCCTCTGGCAGCTCGTTCCATATACCCACCACCCTTTGTGTAAAAAAAGTTGCCCCTCAGGTTGCTATTAAATCTTTCCCTCCTCACTTTAAACCTATGTCCTCTGGTTCTTGATTTCACTACTCTTGGTAAAAGACTCCATGCATTTACCCTGTCTATTCCCCTCATGATCGTATACACCTATTTTAGGATCATCCCTCACCCTCTTGTGCTCCAAGGAATATGGGGGAAGGGGTGGGGGGTCACAAGAGGTAAACCTCACCCCCACCCACGCACCCAGCATGCATCTCGCCAGGTGAGGCAGTAGATTGGCTCCAGGTACTGGACCGCTGAGGCTCCGCCCCCAAGACGCCATGCAAGTTTTTGATCGCTTGCCTTTTCACAGTTTAGACTCGTCACCAACAAAAACATTTAAAAGCGAATAAAATGGACTTTTAACTTGGCGCCAGAGTATGGCGACTCTCTGCGTGCTGGTCCCAAAACAGGATCTGGTATCATCCATTATAATTATTCCACTATTTTAAATCTTTATTTAAACAGCAGAATTTATTACACTAACAACTCTCTCTTTAATCTACTTTCAGGTCTGTCAAACTAAAGGCAGTACCCTTTATCCTATATCTGTACACTGTGGACGGCCTGATCTTTTTAGTTTGCTTTCGATTAGAGATACAGTGATGAAACAGGCCGTTCGGACCACTGTGTCCAATCAGCAATCGCCTGTACATTAGTTCTATCCTGCACTCTTGGGACAATTTATAGAAATCTGCAAGGCTGCACATCTTCGGAGTGTGGGAGGAAACTGAAGCACCCAGAGAAAACCCACGTGGTCACAGGTGGAATTTACAAGCACCGTACAAACAGCACCCATAGTCAGGATTGAACCCGGGTCTCTGGTACTATAAAGCAGCAATTCTAACGTTGCATCACTGTGCCGCCCAATTGTATGCATGTATAGTCTTTTTCTTAACTGAAAAGATTTTCACTCTGTCTCATTACACCCGACAACAATAAACTAAACTAAATAATATAATCATTTATCAATTTGGGTAATAAAATTTTATCAGTCTCAGTTTTACAATTAACAGTTGACATTTAGAGAGGTACTAGTGGGGCGTGGACCCATTGGGTCCAAACCTCTCCTGCGGACCCGGCAACCCTCTGTCCAAACCTCTCCTGTGGGCCCGCCAACTCTCCCCCAACTGACAACGCTCACCCACTTCATCCCCCCTTAACGCCCTTTAAAACTCCCCTGCGGCCAGGGACAGGCGAGGGGGGAGAGGCCCCGGATGGCCATCGCGGCGGCCAGCAGCATGAGAGCTTTCCTCACCCCCCCCCCCCCCCCCCCCTCCCCCTCATTGGCCGCCACTCCTGTCACACGGGCGGGTCCCCCCCCCCCCCCTCCGAGCAGCAACTCTCCCCCAACTGTGCACGCGCGGATCTGGCTGCCATCTTACATAAGTATTAGATCAACAGGCCCCAGCTGCGCAGGCGCGGACCCGTTGGGTTACCATGGTGACGTCGAACACGGAGGTATTACTGCGCAGGCATGGCTGACGGGCAAGGCAAGTGGGAGTGAATTCGTAAAGTTTAAGAAGTGATTTTTAAAGTTTAAAAAGCGAACAACTTTTAAAATAGAACCATTTGAAGCGCAGGCCAAAGGTTGGCCTAAAATTGGTGCGCTATCGCTATAGTTTTGGTTGTATTTCGGGTACGCACATATTTCGGGTACGCACATATTTCGGGTACGCACAAACAAACAAACACACAAGATGAGAGTTTTAGTAATATATAAATATTAAATCACATAATGGAGTTGTATAAAATCATTAGGGGAATGAACAGGGTGAATGCACAGAATCTTTCATCTAGAGCAGGGGAATCAAGATCCAAAGGTTTAAGGTGCGAGGGGAAAAAATTTAACAGAAACCGGAGGGGCAACTTTAGAACAAAGGGTGGTGGATATATGGAATGAGCTGCCAGAAGAAAGGTGCGGCAGGTCATACATACCACAACGTTTAAAAAACATTTGGATAGGGAAATGGATAGGACAGGTTCAGAATGATATGAGCCAAACACAGGCAGGTAGGACTAGTGTAGACGGGACATATTAGTCGGCATGGGCAAGTCGGGCCGAAGGGCCTGTTTTTTTCATGCGGTACGACTCTGACTTCTAATTCACAGGTGACAGCACTTATCTCCACTCATAAGGCGTTGCAATGGTGAATCTGCCGTCGGATGTCAGCGCAGAATTTCCTGTCAGCAGCTTTTAAGGTGAAAGGAAATGAGAATGAAAAAAGATTCCAAATCTGCTAATTGGTCTGACGAACACGTTCCTTATTCCTCTCGATTGACGGCATGGAATCGGTTTGCGTGCTACACTCCAAGGGTGAAACACTTTCAGCGGAAAACCAGGTCCAGATTTACGAGGTGAAAGGAAGTTGCAATCACTTAAGAGTGGGGATTAAAAAAAAAGTGTTCCTTGCAGGAATCCAACTGTTGAGCGATTCTATTCACTTCTCTCAGAATTTAAAATATTTTTTCATCTCTTTGAAGTTTTGCTTTCTCCTGGCTGTAATCACTTCTAATGCATGGATATTGCCTTCATTTTAATACGAACATCATTAGTTGTCCCCAAACGTCTCCCGACTCTTGCCCGTGTACCTGGTCAAGGTATCCTGTGGAGGCCGTCAAGGTATCCTTGACCACCCCGATTTCCGATCAAGCTCTGCTCTGGAGCACCTTGACCCAGCTGGTAATCATTAGGTGGGCGGCTGTTTTTTCTCAGAGTTTGACTGCAGTCGAAAGCATCCTACTGACACCGTGGTTCGAGCAGCATCTCAGTGTGGAGAGAGAGAGAGAGACGCAAGGAACTGCAGATGATGGAATCTTGAGGCACCAGTGGGAGAGTCTAGGACCAGAGGGCACAGCCTCAGAATAAAAGGACGTACCTTTAGAAAGTAGATGAGGAAGAATTTCTTTAGTCAGAGGGTGGCAAATCTGTGGAATTCATTGCCACTAGAAGGCTGTGGAGGCCGTCAATGAGTATTTTTAAGGTGGAGATTGATATATTCTTGTTTAGTAGGGGTGTCACAAGTTATGAGGAGGCAGGAGAATGGGGTTGGAAGGAAAAGAGATCAACCATGATTGAATGGCGCAGTAGACGATGGGCCGAATGGCTTAATTCTGCTCCTACAACATGAACTTATGAACAAATACAAAAGTGCTGGAGGAACTCAGTGGGTCAGGTAGCATCTGTGGAGGGAAATGGACAGGCGACATTTCGGGTCAGGATCCTTCTTTAGACATTGTAGATCAATTTTTCACTGTATTTCAGTATACGTGACAATAATAAACTAATACCAATACAGAGCTAGAGGGAGCATAAGAAAAATTCACGTAACTGTTGCCTGGAATGAAGGCTGGAGTCATAACAAGAGGGCAGCACGGTGGCACAGCACTGTAAAGAGTTGCTGCTTTACAGCGGCAGAGACTCGGGTTCAATCCTGATAACTGGTGCTGTCTGTATGGAGTCAGTACATTCTCCCTGTGACCACGTGGGTTTTCGCAAGACAAACAGGTTTGTCGGATAAATGGCTTCGGTATAAATTGTAAATTGGGATTACGGAAATGACCGAGACCTTGCATTTGGAAAAAGTAAGGTTTGCCTTAATTGACAAACCAGATCTATTTGTTAAAATATGGTCTCCATTTATTGAATTTTTAAAAAAGTAAATGGGTTTGTCACAAAACTAAAATTTAAAACTAAAGTTAAAGCTTGAGTTTAGGGTTGGATGTACAACTATACTCATTAACTCCCGGATCTATCCCCATAATCTTTATATTTGTAATTCTCTTTTTTCTTTGCTTTCTCTCTATTAGTTTATAGTCTTTTTTTTCAGTCTCTTTTCATCTTTATTTTTTCTTTAAAAATTTAAAAATTGAAGCTATGTAAGAATTCTATAACCAGTTTGTCGTTTATTATTATTTATACATATGCTTTAAAAAATTGTAAACATTTTTTTTTTTAATTGTAAATTGTCTCTAGTGTGTTGGGATAGTGCTAGTGTACGTGGGTGATCGCAGACTCGATGGGCTGAAAGGCCTGTTTCCATGCTGTATCTCTAAAGTCTAAAGACCAAGCTGGGGAGAGCGTCGTGGAAATTCGCGAGAATGTCGCCTGGAATGAACTCTTAAGTCATAAAAAGAGATTAGACGGGCTCGGGCTCCTCTCCCCAGACTCCAGAAGGCCAAGACGTTTTCAAAATTATGAGAGACATTAGGAAGGTAGATAGCCGTAGTCTTTTTCCCCAAAGTGGGGCCACGTTTATGGAGAGAGGGGAAAGATTTAAAGGGGATCTGAGGGGTAAATGTTTCCACATTGAGGTACGTATAACTTCCTAGTCCTGAAAGGTCAAACCTCCCCCAAATACATCCACTCAAACCACTCCCTGCGTAAAAACAATGACACGACTAGAAGCAGTTGTAGACCACTCGATCCCTCAAGCTTACCCTGCAGTTCAAAATCATTACAGCTGATCTGCCCCATCCCTCACCTTGATTAAAAGATTAAATTGATTGAAGATACAGCTTGGAAACAGATCCTTCAACCCACCGAGTCCACTGTGACCATCGATCATCGCTCATACTAGTTCTATGTTGTCTCACTTTCTCATCCACTCCCTACATACTAGGGGCAATTTACAAGGCAATCAACCTACAAATCCACACGTCTTTGGGATGTGGGAGGAAACCGTAGCACCGAGAGGAACCCCATGCTGTCACAGGGAGAACGTACAAAATCCACACACAGACAGCACCCACAGTCAGGATTGAACCGGGGTCTCTGGCCATGTGAGGGAGCACCTTAAGATTTTAGATATTAGAGATACAGTGCGGAAACTGGCCCTTCGGCCCACTGAGTCAATGCCAACCAGCGATCACCCTTTCACCTGCACTATCCTACACACTAGGGACAATTTACAATTTTTACCGAAGCCAATTAACCTACAAACCTGTACATCTTGCAGTATGGGAAGAAAGGGCGGCACGGTGGCGCAGCGGTAGAGTTGCTGCCTTACAGCGAATGCAGCGCCGGAGACTCAGGTTCGATCCTGACTACGGGCGCCGTCTGTACGAAGTTTGTACATTCTCCCCGTGACCTGCGTGGGTTTTCTCCGAGATCTTCGGTTTCCTCCCACATTCCAAAGACATACAGATATGTAGGTTAATTGATTGGGTAAATGTAAAAATTGTCCCTAGTGTGTGTAGGATAGTGTTAATGTGCGAGATTGCTGGGCGGTGCGGACTCGGTGGGCCGAAGGGCCTGTTTCCGCGCTGTATCTCTAAATCTAAATCTAAATCTAAAAATCTAAACTGGAGCACCTGAAGGAAACCCACGCACTCATAGGGAGAACGTACAAACTCTGCACACAGACAGCACCTGAGGCCAGGATCGAACCCAGGTCTCTGGCGATGTGAGGGAGCATCTCTATCAGCTGTGCCATATGCCTCCTCTCCTCTGCTGGTTCCCCATAGCCCTCAATGCGCTCATCTTCCAAAGAGCACCAGGTTCCACATTAAATATCCTGTAGCCGCTGCAATCCCCTGGGATAGACAATTTCAGAGATTCGCCATCCACTGCAAGCAGTAACTACTGAAACATTCATCAGGTAAAGAAGGGAAGCACAGGGGCACAGTGGTAGCGTTGCTGCCTTACAAATCTTGTAGATTTTCTCAGTCACTTTAGGAACAATTCATCATTCAGTCTGCAGAAGGGTCCTGACCCAAATCGTCGCCTGTCCATTTCCCTCCACAGATGCTGCCTGACCCGCTGAGTTTCTCCAGCGCTTTGTGTTTTGGTCAAGATTCCAGCATCTGCAGTTACTTGTGGCTCCACAATCAATCATTGGTGTTGAAAGGTGTCTAACCTCAGAGGTTAACTCTGACTTTCTCTCTTCCTCTGACATTTTCTTGCATTTAAACAAAACAATCCACTTATAGGTCAAATTGTCCAACTCCATTCTGACGCAAGTGCAGGGTCAGATTTTTTTTTCTCTGGAAGAAACCCATTAGAGTTTTTGCGAGGACATGTGTGTTTTACCAACTGGATGACACACCTGGGATCGTTCCTTGACTAAAAACAGTTCCATTTCTCCCGTACAAAAATTCCCTGGCTTTAATAAGCATCAGGAAAAAGAAAAAAAAAACCTCAAAAGAATGGATAATCTGGGGGGTGGGGGTAAAGTCTGTGACTGGCTTTGGTAGAGATCTGTGATCAATTTGGGAATAGTGTTAATAGTTTAGTGCGGGATCTATAAGTGGTTTTCAAGGAGCTGTGTCAGGGGTTTGGGGCAGAGTTTCCCTCCAGGATTCCAGTGCATTCCCAGGGAGGATGTAATTTACACTCAGACCCGGCTTATGTGGCTGCAATAATAAGACTGGGAAGCAGCTGCTTCCCAATAAGCAGTACGTACACAGGGCTCTAACAGGCCCCATCATCACCACTTCTACCATAAATCAGCAAGTTCCTAATGTTTAGAATTCAATCCTCAAGCACTACATCCAAGATCTAAACACTATCATATTACAGATAGTCTTGGCTTTTAAAAGCACTGATAGAGTTTAAGACTATCTAAATACAACTCCATAATATTTTAGCAATAATCCTTTGATGAGTATGTTGAACATGGCATGGTATGAGTCGTTCTGTCAAGAGATTTGTGGTAAGACCTAATAAATGCTTCTCTCCATGTTGCAAATAATACACAAGGGTGACTTTTATTACTTGCCTTCTAGAGAAACAAGTTGGAAACAGGCCATTTGGCTCTCGTGGTCTTGGATGATATACTATCAAGCAGACTTCTGCCATTACCTATTTGCACCCTGTCTTTGCATCTATCAATTCCCTCTGAAAATGTATCAATGCTACAGCTTTTCGATACTTTAGTCTCATATCTTCTGTCTTTTCATCTCTGGCCTTTGTCCAACCATCTCCCCATCAAAAAAACCCTCCTCAACCTATGAGAGGAATAGATCAGGTAGACACACAGTCTCTTGACTCCCCAGAGTAGGGGAATCATAAACCAGAGGACGTAAGTTTAACATGAGGGGGGAAAGATTTAATAGAAACCCGAGAGGTATCTTTTTCACACAAAGGGTGGTGGGTGTATGGAACGAGCTGCCGGAGGAGGTATTTGAGGCAGGTACTATCACGTTTAAGAAACATTTAGACAGGTACATGGA
Source organism: Rhinoraja longicauda (assembly GCF_053455715.1). Classification (NCBI taxonomy): domain Eukaryota; kingdom Metazoa; phylum Chordata; class Chondrichthyes; order Rajiformes; family Arhynchobatidae; genus Rhinoraja; species Rhinoraja longicauda. Next base: position 18,897,125 of record NC_135968.1, read on the forward strand.
TAGGACAGGTTTAGAAGGATATGGATCAAATGCAGGCAAGTGGAACTAGTGTAGATGGGACATGTTGGCCAGTGTGGGCAAGTTGGGCTGAAGTGCCTGTTTCCACACTATTTAGCTGCCTTCTCCCTTCCAGCTTTCTTTACCAACCCCACCCCCCGCCCCCTTAGTGCAAACAGTTTGAAGAAGGGTCCCAACTTGAAATATCACCATGTTCTCTATGACTCTAAATGCTGCCTGACCCGCTGAGTTACTCCAGCACTTCTGTCCTTTTGTCCTCAATAGCACTTTGTGTCTTCATTTGTAAACCACCATCTGCAGATCCTTGGTTCTACAAACTGCAGTGTTGCAACAGAAACTCTTGAACACTCAAAACTCTGTCCCTGTGCAGGAAAGGCATCTAAATACTTTCTAAATACTTTCAAGGCATTTTCGAAGTTGCTTATATTACATTTATGTTTCATCCAAACATGGAATCAGGGAGTTATTCCAGCACAGAATGGGGCCATTTGTCCCATCATATCTGTGCTATCTCCTCGTAGAGTAATTCCATCAATTGATTTCCCCATTTTTTTCCCTATAGACTTGCAAATTACCCTCTCTGAATTTTGTCGGAGGTAGTGCATCTAAGTAGACATGCATATTATCGTGATCATATTCACACTGGAGTGCGTTTTCTTTGGTCGTGGGTATTGGTGTTGGCGGAGGCGGCCGCGGGGGCCCTACAGCAGCCCACTGAGCACAGCCTGCGGCAGCTGTGCAGAGCGGCGGTGGAAGGAGCTGATGGCACCGCGCTGGGCCAGGCCGACCCCCACTTCATCGACAGGCTCGATGCAGGAAAAATTCCCCATGTTGGGGGGAGTCCAGAACCAGGGGTCACAGTTTACGAATAAGGGGTAGGCCATTTAGGACTGAGATGAAGGAAAACCTTTTCACCCAGAGCGTTGTGAATCTGTGGAATTCTCTGCCACAGAAGGCAGTGGAGGCCAATTCACTGGGTGTACTCAAGAGAGAGTTAGATATAGCTCTTAGGGCTAATGAAATCATGGGATATTGGGAGAAAGCTGATTTTCAAAATTCTGATTTTGGATGAACAGCCATGATCATGTTGAATGGCGGTATTTATTCACAAAATGCTGGAGTAACTCAGCAGGTCAGGCAGCATCTCAGGAGAGAAGGAATGGGTGACGTTTCGGGTCAAGGCCCTTCTTCGCGGTGCTGATGTGAAGGGCTGAATGGCCTACTCCTGCACCTATTTTGTCTGTCTATGTTTCTATGTTTCTATGATCCAGTACTGCCAGGACACTGGGTGAGAAATATAAGAAAGTGCACATCTCCTCGGGCCATGATTGGGCTTTTCAGACATTTGGAAGTTGCAAGATGGCACCAGAATGTGGCAACTCTCCATGTACTGTTCCAGAAGAGGATCTATTATACTCATGCATAGAATGATTTGACTGGATAGCATGCAGAACAAGCTTTTACTCTATACCTGAAGAGGTGACAATAAATAAACCAGTGAACATAATCCAATTAAACAAAACATTCCTTTTACAACTCTGTGTTCTCCACAAACTACTCAGCACACTTTGCATGTTTAGGTTAGTTTAGAGATACAGCATGGAAATAGGCCCTTCGACCTATCGAGTCCTTGCAGACCATCAATTACGCCCCACACTAGTTCTATCTAACGCTCAAGAGACAATTTACAAAAAACAATTAACCTCCAAACCTGCACATCTTTGGAATGCAGGAGGAAAGCGGAGCACCCAGAGAAAACCCACGCAGTCACAACGAGAAGATGCAATCTCCATACAGACAGCACCCATAGTCAGGATCGAACCTAGTTCCCTGGTGCTGTATGGCTGCAATACTACTGCGCTATGTGCCGCTCCTTAGAACCCACTTCTTCTTCTTCTTTCGTGTCCATCATCCATGTTTCAAATGTTGACATCGCTGTCATCGTCCGTCCTGAAAAGGGCGCAAGCTTCCGGCGACAATCAGTGGGAGCCATCACCTGTTGCAATAGATGATGGTGGTAGCAGAATTAGCTCAGGACACTTCCAGTTTCCAGCCCCGCGACATAGATGCTTCTGCTATGGGGCCCTTAGAACCCACAAAGATACGGCACTGGTGAGGAGGAAGGATTGAACCTGTGGTCAAAGTCAAGGAATGGCTGTGTAGTCGTGCTGGTGGAGTAAATCACAGTGTATCATTGTGGGACTGGAAATGATGCGGTTTAGATTTAGACTGATGAATGAGAGAATCAGAGGCTGATGAATGGGATTCTTGCATTAAGTCTTGCAAAGCAGGAAAAAGACAAGATGTCAGATCAAGTTTAATCAGGTTGGATCAAATGCCTTGGAGTCAATAATGAAGCGTAGAATCCTTCAGTTCTTGTGCAGAATAGATGGAGAGGTTTGCTGCAGCAAACAATACTGAATACAATTTGTGTAAGAAAGAACTGCAGATGCTGGTTTAAATCGAAGGTAGACACAGAATGCTGGGGTAACTCAGCGGGACAGGCAGCATCTCTGGAGAGAAGGAATGGGTGATGTTTTGGGTCAAGACCCTTCTTCAGATTTTGGATGATCAGCCATGATCATATTGAATGGCAGTGCTGGCTCGAAGGGCCGAATGGCCTACTCCTGCACCTATTTTCTATGATTCTATATAGAACGTGGAACAGAACTAATCAGCACTGGCCCACAATATCCGTGCCAAACTTGATGCCAAATTAAACTAATCACCTCTACCTGCACATGATCCATATCCCTCCTTTTCCTGCATATCCACGTGCCTATCTAAAAGTGTGTAAGAAAGAACTACAGATGCTTGTTTACACTGAAGATAGACACAAAATGGTGGAGTAACTCTGCGGGTCACGTAGCATCTCTGGAGAAAAGAAATGGGTGATGTTTCGGGTCGAGACCCTTCTTTCTGTACAGACTATTCTGTACAGTCATAGAGTCATAGAGTCATACAGCATGTAAATAGGCCCATCGACCCAACTTGCCCACACTGACCAACATGTCCCATCTGCACTAGTCCGACCTGCCTGAATTTGGCCCTAAACCTGTCCTATCCATGTACCCGTCCACATGTTTCCTAAACATTGCGATAGAACCTGTCTCAACTACCTCCTCCAGCATAACATTCCATGTACCCACCACCCTTTGTGTAAAAAAACTTATCCCTAAGGTTCCTATTAAATCTTTCCCCCTCACCTTAGACCTATGTCCTCTGGTTCTCGATTCCCCAACTCTGGCAAGAGACTGCGTTTACCCAATCTATTCTTCTCACGATTTTGTACACTTCTATAAGATCACCCCTCACCCTCCTGTGCTGCAAGGAATTGAGTTCTAACCTGCTCAACTGCTCCCTGTAGCTCAAGCCTTTGAGTCCTGGCAACATCATCATAAATCTTCTATGCACCCTTTCCAGCTTTGACAACATCTTTCCCATAACCTGGTGCCAAAAACTGAACACAATACTCTAAATGCGGCCTCACCAACATCTTATATGACAGCAACATGACCCCACTAACTTCTTTACTCCGACTGATGGAGGCCAAAGTGCCGAAAGCTTTTTTGACCACCCTACTACATGCGACGCCACTTTCAAGGAAAAGAACATGGAAAGGATTAAAGGTGTGCACCACTGGACTCAGAAGCGTTTCTTCCCCTCTGTTATCAGGCTTCTGAACAGTCCTTTCATAAACTGTGTTCCTCGAGAGATATTGCGTGACACATTGGCCCATCCAGCACTATGTGTTCCCAAACCAATACCCCCCCCCCCCCCCCCCCATCTTCACCTGTTTTCATGTCACTTGCCAGGCTTTGTCCCGCCCCAACCTCTTCTCCAGCTTCCTCCCCACAGCTTTGGGCCCCATACCACAGGAAGGATGTGCTGGCGTTGGAGATGGTCCATAGGAAGTTTCCGAGAATGATCCCGGGGATGATTGGGTTAACATAAGATGAGTGTTTAATAGTTCTGGGCCTGGAGTTTAGAAGGATGAGGGGGGACCTCACTGACACTTATCAAATATGGTTGGAGGGGATGTTTGCACTAGTGAGAGAGTCTAGGACTAGAAGGCAGAGTCTCAGAATAAAAGGGAGGTACTGTCGAAAGAAGATGAAGAGGATTTTGTTTTAGTCACAGAGTGGTGAATCTGTGAATTCATTGCCACAGGCAGCTGTGGAGGCCGTCTTTGGGTGTTTTTAAGGCGGAGATTGATTGTTGATTAGTAAGAGTGTCAAGCATATTGGGGAGAAGGCAGGAGAATGGGATTGAGAGGGAAAGGTAGATCAGCCACAATTGAATGGTGAAGTTGACTCGATGGCCTAATTCTGCTCTTTTGACTTATGAACTATTACAATGTCTGGAGAAGGGTCCCAATCTGAAAATCCACATGGTCATAGGGAGAACGTACAACCTCTGTACAGACAGCACCCGTAGTCAGGATCAAACCCAAGCCTCCGGCGCTGTAAGGCAGCAACTCTACCGCTGCACCACGATGTCACCCACAATGAACGCCCACAATACAATGAAGACACAGGACCGGAATTCCTTACAGGAGGCAGGGTGAAAGAAAGCATGGCAGTGATGGCTGTGGGAGTCAATAGGGTTGAGATAACTATGGCAGCCTGCGAACTTGTAATGGATGTAGTTCAGACGATACAAAAATATACTTTGGGTTTCCGTGGGTGAAAACAGTTATAGCCTTATTCCTCCATAATTCTCTCCATAGGATGCAATTTTGCATGCCTCACTTGAATCATGATTTATCCACGCCTCATTTCATGTTGAGAATGGAAGTTACTGCGGGTGTGATTGTTTATTCACTGAAAATTAACTCCATGCATTAACACTGCCAAACAAAATCCCAGCTGTTCTTGAGGAAACAAACCTGTACCTCTGCCAATATCATTGGGGCAGCACGGTAATACAGCTGGTAGAGTCGCTGCCTCACAGCGCCAGAGTCCCGGGTTCGATCCTGACCACACATACTGTCCGTGTGGAGTTTGCATGTAATCCCTGCGACTGCGTGGGTTTCCCCTGGGTGCTCCGGTTTCCTCCCACATCCCAGAGGCGTGCGGATTTGTAGATCTGGAAATTGTCCCTGGTGTGTGAGGAGCCAAAGTGGGATCACATAGAATTAGTGTGAGTGGGTAATCGATGGTCAGCTTGGACTCAATGGGCCAGTGGGCTTTTTCGATGTTGTATCTCCAAACTAAAACAGGGAAATATAGGGAATGGTTGCCATTAAGGAAAGAACAGGTTGAGATCCTTAATGTCTGATCCCTTATCTATAGCCTATACCCTTACATCAAGACTTCCAGCCAGCATTATACATAACTAAAGATGGGTCTGAAGAAGAGCCCTGACCCAAAATGTCAGTCTGAAGAATGGTCCTGACCCAAAACGCCACCTATCCATGATTCTGCACAAATCGCAGAGATACTCCAGCACTTTGTGTGTGTGTCTGTTTTTAAAAAAAATTTACATACCTTGCCCAGATCAGAGTTAATCCTGTTCTATACTTCCCCAAAACATAATCCCTTAGGAATTGAATTCTCAAATCTGCACTGCACTGACATCAAAACCATTTATCCTTCCTTAGATAATGGACTTTAGACTTTTTACTTTAGAGATCCAGCGCGGAAAAAAGCCCTTCGGCCCACCGAGTCTACACTAACCTACACACACACACATGGACAATTTTACAACATACCGAAGCCAATTAACTTACAAACCTATACGTCTTTGGAGTGTGGGAGGAAACCAGAGCACCCGGAGAAAACCCACGCGGTCAGAGGGAGAACGTACAAACTCATGGAGACAGCATCAGTAGTCAGGATCAAACCTGGGTCTCTAGCTCTGTAACACAGCAACTGTACCACTCTGCTACTCTGGTGAGTGAATCTTCAAGTCTAGTTTCAGCAGCTGTGACAAGACCTCCTTCCCGCCCTATGTAACTCAGTTGCCATCAGGAGAGAACATGTTGCATCTGAATGGGTCATGGGAGCTAATTCTCTGAACATTAATTTGTTTGAATGGAGGTATCGCAGCCTGGGATCACAGACTGTTACACGGTGAATACTTTAAGTTTAAATCTGCTTGCCTGACTCAACATCACTAACGCTTAATCCTTATAAACATTTAACTGGTTTGTCAAGCAACGATGAAGATGAAGCTCGTTGATTAGAACTGTTCAAAGCTTCAGGCAAATTGCTTCCCTTTGTAGAACAGCCTGTTCAATCATTTATTCTAGCAATTTAATCTCATCAGAAAACTTACACAAAAGTGGTTTTACACGTTCCAGTTGCGGTCAGGAGATAACGATTTTAAAAAAATAGATGTTTCTGTCCCTCTTTTCCCAGCCTAGGGGGTGGTAAAGTTAATTATGATGTTCCAGCTAACTGCCACATGAGCTGAAATTAGATTGTGAAATAGGCTACTGTTGCTCTGCAGTGAATTTACGATACAGTGCTTCCAATGTACGAAGCAGTAATGAGGATATCGCCCTTGACAGAAAGTTTACTCCACTTGCAAGCTTAGTTCAGTTTGTTGAGTTTCTTGCCACATGTACCGAGGTACAGTGAAAAGCTTTTGTTGCGTGCTAACCAGTCAGCGGAAAGACAATACATGATGACAATCGAGCCATCCACACTGTACAGATACATGATAAAGGGAACAATGTGAATAACGTTTCGTGCAAGATAAAGTCCAGCAAAGTCCAATCCAGTCTGAGGGTCGCCAATGAGGTCGGTCAAGATGTTTCAGTTGCCTGATAACAGCTGGCTGGGCCTGAGATGCAGCCTCACCTGCTGAGTTACTCCAGCATTTTGTGAATAAATACCTTCGATTTGTACCAGCATCTGCAGTTATTTTCTTACACTACTGAATCAAGAGGTAATCATTTTCACACTTCTGTACCTTTTGCCCGAAGGGAGAGAGAAGAGGGAGTGACCGTGGTGCGACTCACAGTTTACTGCCCTTAAAGACTGATGCTCTAAATGAATCACTGTTGTCTTGATTAAGTAGGCACAGTGATGCAGCGGTAGAGTTGCTGCCTTACAGCGCCAGTGACCCGAGTTCGATCCTGACTATGGGTGCTACGGAGTTTATACGTTCTCCCTGTGCCTGCAGGGGATTCCTTTGGGTGTTCTGGTTTCCTCCCACATTCCAAAGGCGCACAGGTTTGTAGGTTAATTGGCTTCGGTAAAATTGTGCCTCGTGTGTAGGGCAGTGTTGGCGTACAAGGTGATGGCTGGTTGCCCGCGGACTTGGTGGGTTGGAGGGCCCGTTTCCGCACTGTATCTCTAAAGTCTAAAGGAAGGAAGGAAGGAAGGAAGGATGGATGGATGGATGGATGGATGGATGGATGGATGGATGGATGGATGGATGGATGGATGGATGGATGGATGGATGGATGGATGGATGGATGGATGGATGGATGGATGGATGGATGGATGGAATGAATGAATGAATGAATGAATGAATGAATGAATGAATGAATGAATGAATGAATGAATGAATGAATGAATGAATGAATGAATGAATGAATGAATGAATGAATGAATGAATGAATGAATGAATGAATGAATGAATGAATGAATGAATGAATGAATGAATGAATGAATGAATGAATGAATGAATGAATGAATGAATGAATGAATGAATGAATGAAAGAAAGAAAGAAAGATTCAGCATAGAACCAGACCGTTGAGCTCACCAAGTCCGATAGTGGAGCTCAGTAGCCTAATATACTGCAATGCGATGGGGTGAGATCTAAAATCCGGAATTGCACTACTCCAATCCAGATCGGTGCTGATTCAGTTCTGTATGGAGCTTGCACGTTCTCCCTATGTCCTGGTGGGTTTCCTCCGGGTGCTTCACTTTCCTCCCACATCCCAAAAATGTGTACGTTTGTAGGTTAATTGGCCCTCTGTAAATTGCCCCCTAGTATGTAGGGTGGATGAGAAAGTGGGATAACAGAGAACTAATATGGACGGATGATCGATGGTTGGCATGGACTGTGGTGGGCTGAATGGCCGGTTTCCAAGCTGTATCAATAAACTGAAGTTTGCTCTGCTTCCACAGTGCCCACTGCAGTGTACGTTCTTCCTTCTCCAATAAATCAGATACAGTTTTAGCTGCATCAAAGCAGGATCTTCATAAAATATCTTTACATGAACAGCATGAACGTTGATTTCTCAAGTCACTCCTGCATTCTCTCCCCTCTCTCCCTCTCCCTCCCCTCCCTCACCCCAGTTGTCCTACCAGTTCCACTGGTCGCATCCTTGATAAAGGGAACAATGTGAATCACTACCTTGTCATCACTACCTTCCCCAACCAACAATGGGCTATTGTGGGCTCCATCCTTCCTGAGGTCGTCTGTTGCTGGCCCTGATTTGTTCTGGCCTTTTCTCTCCACCAGTTTTTTATCCCCCCCCCCACTTCCTCCCCAACCTCTACTTTCAGTCTGAAGAAAGGTTCCGACCAGAAATGTTCCCCATCCTTTTTCTCCATAGATGCTGCCAGACCTGCTGAGTTACTACAACACTTTGCATCTATTTTTGATATATACCAGCATCTGCAGTCCTTTTTCTTCAGAGCTGTTGCTTGACCCACTGAGTTACTCCAGCAGTTTACGTCTATCTTCACATGACCGTTCTATTAAAGCTATTGAAGCCCGGCTCATATAAAAATCATTACAGGTTCAATGTGCCTGCTGTTATCATCACTATTAACTCCAGCTGGGTATTTCCTTAAGAATAATAACCTCTTGGGCATTCTGTAAACAGGAACTTTTGTCTCAAAAGATGACATAAACAGTGAGAGCAATTCTTGACAGGTTTATAGATCAACAGTATTCATCTAAATCCCGAAGTAAAAATGGCTGTGGTAATAACTCCCATACACCCATTATTTCAGCCTTGTTCTGCAGACCCCAAATCTCTGCAGTGGAGATGGGTTTAGTTTATTGGAACGTGTACCACGGTACAGTAAAACGCTTTTGTTGCGTGCGAACATGATGACAATTGTGCCATTCACCGTGTACAGATACACAATAAAGGCAATAATGTTGGTCGGTGTGGGCAAGTTGGGCCATAGGGCCTGTTTCTACACTGTATGACTCTATGACTCTATACAGCATATAAAACAACCCTTCAGATTAAGGAATTTAAGAATATCCTTTAAGAACATCCAGTGCTTAACTAGCTGGTGGAACAAACAAGATTATTGATTAATTGATAGATACAGCATGGAAACAAGCCCTTCGGCCCACCATGACCACACCGGCCATGATACTAGTACTATTTTATCCCACTTTTGCATCCACCCATTACACATTAGGGGCCAAGTAACCCACAGACTTGCACATCTTTGGGATGTGGGAGGAAACTGGGGCTCCCAGATGAAACCCACGGGGTCACAGGGAGAACGTGCAAACACCACAAGGACAGCACCTGAAGTCAGGATCTAACCCAGGTCTCTGGTGCTGTAAGACAGCAGCTCTACCAGCTGCGCCACTGTGCTGCCCTAATCTTAGTTCTGAAATTTTGACCAGCCCCAGCCTCTGCAGCTTGTTTTGAGAGAGAGAGAGTCCTATGATCCTAGTCCCCCTTTGTGTGAAGACGTGTGTCCTGACATCGCTGCTGAATGATCTGGCTCTCGTTCTAAGGTTGTGCCCCATAGTTCAGGACTCCCCACCAGAGGAAATAATTTTCTTTATTACCCTATCAAATCCCTTAATCACCTTAAGCACCTCAATTATATCACTCCTCAATCTTCTGCACCCTAGGGAAGCTTAACCTAATCCATACAATCTGTCCCCATAATTGAAACCTTTTAGCCACATTATCATACTGGTGCATCTGCTCTCTGGCCCCAGCTCCTCTCTGAGGTCCATGCCCACAACACAGTACAAACTTCCAGATGTGATTTAAACAGAGCTTTCAACAACTTACTTTGTCGTTTAGAGATACAGCGTGGAAACAGATCCTTCGACCCACTGAATCCGCTTCGACCTTCGGTCACCAGTTCACGCTAGTTCCACGTTATCCCACTTTCTCATTCGCTCCCCAACACATTAGGGGCACATAGAGGGCCGATTAACCCGTAAACCCATATGTCTTATGATGTGGGAGGAAACCAGAGCACCCGGAGAAAACCCAGGCGGTCACAGGGAGAACGTGCAAACTCCACACACACATAATACCCGTCAGGACCTCTGGTGCTGTGAGACAACAGCTCGACCAGCTAAAGCTGCCCTAAACTTAAAGAAGATTGCAGGCAAGAACCAGATCACTAAAAAGACCCACACGGTCACAATAAGCTCAGGATCGATCCCAGGTTTAGTTTAAGAAGGAACTGCAGACACTGGTTTACACCAAAGATAGACACACAAAGCTGAAGTAACTCAGCGGGACAGGCAGCATCTCTGGAGAAAAGGAACGAGGAAGGGTCTCGACCCGAAACGGACCCATTCCTTCTCTCCAGAGATGCTGCCTGTCCCGCTGAGTTACTCCAGCTTTTTGTGTCTATCTCCAGGTTTAGTTTAGTTTAGAGATACAGCATGGAAACAGGCCCTCCCATCCACCGAGTCTCTACCAACTACCTCAGAAGGACACTTTGGTTGGCATGGAGAAGCTGGGCCAAAGGGCCTGTTTCTGTACTGCATGACTCTATGACTCAGTTATAAACCAACCAGTCAGTCAGTCGATCATACAAGGTTTGTGGCGACCATTAAGCTGACTCAGGTCACAAGATGGCAGTTAATACCTAAAGTGCGAGAAAAAAAAACTCATAAAACAAGGCTGTCCTGTCTGAAGTTTGGGCTGAGGCACAGTAATAGAACATGGAACGTAAAAACATTACAGCACAGGAACAGGCCCTTCGATACACAAAGTCTATACCGAACATGGTGCCAAAATGAACTAATCTCCTCTATCTGCACGTGGTCCATATCCCCCCATCCCCTGCATATCCATGTGCCTGTCTAAAAGCCTCTTAAATTACATTATCATATCTGCCTGTTCAAGGCACCCACCACCCTCTGTGTAAAAAATTGCCCCACACATCTCCTTTAAACGTCCGCTTGGGTAGCTTACAACCAAAAGGTATGAACATCGAACGCTCCAATTTTAGGTGACCTCTAACTAATCCCTCCACACCCCTCCCCCTTTCTGCCCAATACCCAACCCCAATCTTACCCCCACCCCACGCCATCACTGTGCCCCACCTGGTCTCTTCTCTACTTCTCCCCTCCCGGCTACTTTCCTCCCTCTGGCTTCACAATCCGCAAATCTTCAATCCTGTTGCACACCTCCTGCTTTTACCTCTGGCCTTTGTTCCAATAATGTGACTATTAATCCTCTCCCCCCCCCCCCCCCCCCAATATCCTATGTGCACCTATAACCTGCCACCCTTTGTCCTGCCCCTCCCCCTTCCAACTTTTCCACCCCCCCCCCCCCCACAGTCAGTCCGAAGAAATATCTCAACCCAAAACGTCACTTATCCAAGTTCTCAAGAGATGCTGCCTGACCCTCTGAGTCACCCCAGCACTTTGTGTCCTTTTGTCCTTTAATCCTTTCCCCTCATACCTTAAAGTGAAACCCTCTAACCTTTGGCATTTCTATTTTGGGGAAAAGGGTCCTGCTGTCTACCTTATCTATGCCTCTCATAAGTTTCTATATACCTCGAAGGTATTTATTCACAAAATGCTGGAGTAACTCAGCAGGTCAGGCAGCATCTCGGGAGAGAAGGAATGGGCAATGCTTCGGGTCGAGACCCTTCTTCAGAATTTGTACCAGCATCTGCAGTTATTTTCATATACTTTCTATATACCTCAATCAGGTCCCCCCTCAACATCCTGGCATCGTGGGTAGGGGGTAAAGTGAATGCTGAGAAGTCTTGGAAATGTCTGGGCATTTCGTTCACAGTAGTAAGCTCCCTTGTGCAATAGGAAAGTATTCAGCAGCAGAATCAACATGAAAGACAGATGTCTGTTGATGTGAATGTCTAGATCATTTCTCATCCCTGTCACATCTGGAGTTATCTGGTGGGCTTCCCCCGTGGAAACTTATGTTATGCCATTTGACCTTGATATGCCTTGATTGATCTTGTGTGATTTATTGGTAGTTGTGACCTTTCCCTTCTACGGGATCACAATTACATTGTTTAATTATGACATCTCGGGTCATTACACCGTTGAAAGAAAACGATGGCACGTAAAAGCTTTATACTTTCAGACATATGTTTTTCATTCTCTTAACCCTTCGCCCTCATCAATTTTTTACTTTCGAAAAAAAAAAAACCCCATTGCTCTCAAATAACTGCCTTTAGAGGGCAGAGAAACTCCCTAAATGGATGAATGCAAATTAAGTGTGGATGTGGGTTCAAAGAGCGATCGTTACAATTTACAACACCCATGTGGAGGGAGAAATTGTGGAAAATAAAATTCCTTTTTATGCGCTCGTATGATCTTGCAGCTGTGCATGTCAGAATCTGCCACATCACCAGCGAGTATGCCGGCGCGATTAGTAGACTCGTTACGTTTTTCCAGCATCGTGGCGCACGTGACCGACACCACTAAAATGTCCCATCATACAGTCGTAGAGTCACACCGCACAGAAACAGGCCCTTCGGCCCACTGACCAAAATGCCCCACCTGTGCAAGTCCCACCTGCCCGCTTTTGGCCCATATCACTCATAGGCTTTCCTATCCATGTACCTGCCCAAGTGTCTTTTAAATGTGTGTTATAGTACGTGCCTCAGCTACCACCTCTAGCAGATCGTTCCACATATAGAAACATAGAAAATAGGTGCAGGAGGAGGCCATTCGGCCCTTCGAGCCAGCACCACCATTCATTGTGATCATGGCTGATCATCCACAATCAGTAACCCGTGCCTGCCTTCTGCCCATATCCCTTGATTCCACTAGCCCCTAGAGCTCTATCTAACTCTCTTAAATCCATCCAGTGATTTGGCCTCCACTGCCCTCTGTGGCAGAGAATTACACAAATTCACAACTCTCTGGATGAAAAAGTTCCTTCTCACCTCAGTTTTAAATGGCCTCCCATTTATTCTAAGACTGTGGCCCCTGGTTCTGGTCTTGCCCTAGCTTGTCCAATCCTTTTATAATTTTATATGTCTCTATAAGATCCCCTCTCATCCTTCTAAACTCCAGTGAATACAAGCCTAGTCTTTTCAATCTTTCCTCATATGACAGTCCCGCCATCCCAGGGATCAATTTTGTGAACCTATGCTGCACTGCCTCAATTACAAGGTTGTCCTTCCTCAAATTATGTACCATCCCCGAGCTCCTTTTAAATCTTTCTCCTCTCACCTTAAACCTATGTCCACTGGTTCTTGCTTCCACTACTATGTGTGTTCAGCCTATCAATTGCCCTTGCAATTTTATACACCTCTAAAAGATCACCGCTGTTAAAAACTAAAGACACAAAGTGCTGGGGTTAATCAGCAGGTCAGTTTACTTTATTGTCACGTGTACTGAAATACAGCGAAAGGCTTTTGTTGCATGCCAGTCAGCAGATAGGCAATACATGATTACAATCGATCCATTTACAGTGTATTGATACAATGATAAGGGAATAACGTTTAGTGCAAGGTAATGCCAGCAATGTCCGATCAAGGATAGTCCGAGGGTCACCAAAGAGGTAGATGGTAGTTCAGCACTGTCCTCTGTTTGTGGTAGGGTGATTCAGTTGCCCGATAACAGCTGGGAAGAAATTGTCCCTGAACCTGGAGGTACGCGTTTTCACACTTCCATATCTTTTGCCTGATGGGAGAGGAGGTCAGGCACCATCTCTGGAGGACATAAATAAGTGATGTTTAGGGTTCAGTCATTTCTTTAGTTTGAACCAAAACATCGCCTATCCATATTCTCCAGAGATGCTGGTTTACAAAAAAAGACACAAAGTGCTGGAGTAACTCAGCAGATCAGCTGAGTTACTCCAGCACTTTGTGCCTTTTTTTTAAACCAGCATCAGCGTTTCCTTGTATCTTCGTATTTTCAATATTGTTACAGTACCTGCTTCAACTACCTCCTTTGGCAGCTTGTTCCATATACCACCGCTCTCTGGGTGAAAAAGTTGCCCCTCAGGTTCCTATGAAATCGTTCCGCTCTCACCTTAAATCAATGTCCTTTGGTTTTTGATTCCCCTGCTCTGGATAAAAAAAATATTCTCTGCATTCACCCTTTATGCTTAGGTTTAGGGTTATTATTGTCACGTGTACTGAGGTACAGTGAAAACTTTTGTTTTGCGTGCTATTCAAACCAATCAGATTACAATCAAACCAAACTAGGGCGGCACGTTGGCGCAGCGGTAGAGTTGCTGCCTTAGAGCGAATGTAGCACCGGAGACTCAGGTTCGATCCTGACTACGGGCGCCGTCTGTACAGAGTTTGTAAGTTCTCCCCGTGACCTGCGTGGGTTTTCTCTGAGATCTTCAGTTTCCTCCCACACTCCAAAGACGTACAGGTATGTAGGTTAATTGACTGGGTAAATGTAAAAATTGTACCTAGTGTGTGTAGGATAGTGTTAATGTGCGGGGATCGCTGGGCAGCGCGGACTCGGTGGGCCGAAGGGCCTGTTTCCGCGCTGTATCTCTAAATCTAAATCTAAAAAAAACAAGACACCATTGTTTCTTATGAATACAGTCTGTCAGTTTCACCTTGGGTGGTCACAGAAAATGACAAGCAATTTACTTCGACTGATGCTTGCGCAATGATACTCTATAAAGGAATGTAACATACAGCCTTCAGTATTTTTAACTTTCAGTATTAAAAATAAACTTAGGTGAATTTGCCTCCGTAAATTGCCCCAATTGTGTTGGAAGTGAATAAGAAAGTGAGATACATGGAATTAGGATGCAGAAAGGAGGTTTCCATTATTGGGGGAGTCTAGGACCAGAGGACATAGCCTAATAAAAGGACACACCTTTACAAAGGAGATGAGGTGGAATTTCTTTAGTCAGAGGGTGGTGAATGTGAAATTCATTGCCACAGACGGCTGTGGGTATTTTTAAGGCAGAGATGGCAGATTCTCAATTAGTAAGGGTGTCAGGGGTTATGGGGAGGAGGCAGGAGAATAGGATAGATCGGCCAAGACTGAATGGTGGAATAGACCTGATGGGCCTAATGGCCTACTTCTGCTGCTATGATTTGCGAACTTACTAACTTATGGAATAGTGTGAACAGGGATTGATGGTCAGTGTGGACTCGTGTTGAAGTGCCTCTTTCCATGCTGATTCTCAAATTCTTTTTTAAAAACTCTCAAACTCAGTTTGGCACTGGTCTCAGGAGGCCAAATTGCAGAACAGGTAGAACATGGTACAGGTATGCAAGGTATATCATGAAATAGATGAAAACTCTCTGCTTTCCTTTCACTGTTAACGTACATTGAAAATAACAAATACCATTGCATCATTAAGCATGTCAAAAACTAGATGCATTTTGGAAATCAAAATTAAGGAAACATGTAAAGACAAAGTGCTGGAATAAGTCAGCTGGTCAGGCAGCATTGCTGGAGAACATGGATAGGTGATGTTTCGGGTCGGGACCCTTCTTCAGACTGATTCATACGTTCATAAGCCATAGGAGCAGAAGTAGGCCATTTGACCCATCGCATCTATTCCGCCATTCAATCATGGCTGATCTATCTTTCCTCTCAACCCCATTCTCCTGCCTTCTCCACAGAACCCCCGACACCCTTACTAATCAAGAATCTGCCAATCTCCGCTTAAAAATACCCAATGACCTGGCCTCCACAGCCATCTGTGGCCATGAATTCCACAGATTCACCACTCTGACTAAAGAAATTCCTCCTCATCTCCTTTCTATAGATACGTCATTTTATTCTGAGGCTGTGCCCTCTAGTCCTAGACTCCCCCACTAATGGAAACATTGATTGCAGGAGTGGAAGGAAAGAAAGCTAGAAGAATGGAGGGCCAGGACAAGGAATGGTAGTCATAGCTGAATCACAGAGGGGGAGCAGTAAGCAGGGTCTCACAGAACTCCTGGAGAGAGGAGGAGAACTTCTTCAAAGTAGACATAGCTTGAGGAGATTTTGCAGTAGAAATGTAGAAACAAGAAACTTTACCAAGGAAAGGCACAAAATGCTGGGGTAACTTTAACGGGTCAGGCAGCATCCCTGGAGAAGATGGATAGGTGAAGTTTTGGGCTGGGATCCTTCTTCAGACTGATTGCAGGGGTGGGGGGGGGAAGAAAGCAGAACCAGGGGGAGGGGAAGGAAATAAGTGATGGTTCCCACATTGGGAGCCTTTGATAACATTATCAAAATTCATGACTTAATCACCACGGGGTTGGTTATTCATAAGGTTTCACTTCTTTCTGCCCAAGTGACATTGATGACAAAGTGGGGTTTCAGGAGCCGAGTGAGCATGAAGCTATAGCCTCCGTATTTTGAACCAAATAGCAACAGTAGGTAAGATGCTGATGTAACTAGGTTGGCACTTTTTTTGGTAAATCTCAAACTTCCCGCTCAAACTAACAAGCTCAGACCACCCCTATCCCCCTTCCAATTCCTATCCTGCCCCCATTCCCAAACCCTATCCCATCCCGTTCCCAACCCCACCCATCCCACTCCACATTCCTGTCCTGTCCCCATCCTCACCACCATCCATCCCCATCCTCACCCCAGCCCATTCTTCTGCCCACTTCCATCCTGCCCCCATCCCTACCCCACCTCCACCCCAACCCCCTCCCATCCTTCTGCCCACTTCCATCCTGCCCCCATCCTGCCCCATCCCCCTCCCATCCCCATCCCCGTCCTGTTCTCTATCCCTATCTCCATTCCCATCCTGTTCCTGCTCCTGTTCCTCATTCCCATCCTGCCCCATGCCCTCTAACCCAATTCCCATCCCCATTTCCATTCCCATTCCCAGCATCATCATCTTCTACCCTCACTGCCCAACCCTCCCTTGTTCAGGAAATAAATCTAATTGTCTCTTAAACCACTTTACATTTAAATAGTTTCACCTGGTAAACTGAAGGAAGAATGTTTTCTATTACAACCTTTCCTAACTCCAAACTTTCTGGCAATATTCTTATGTTTTAAATTCTCTTTATGGCCAAGAATGTTAAGTGAGTTGCTTTCCTATGAAGCACCATTTTAACTAATCGTATAATGCCAGCATACATCTCAGGAGCTTATAATTTGTGAGGAACTTGACCTATTAAGGTTAATTCTCAAATGCAAACAATAAATTGGTAATTCGTACGAGGCTAACAGCATTAAGAATCGATCTTGCTCCCTATTAATCTTGGCGTGCCCTTTCAGCTCTCCGATAACAGGAACAACAACTTACTTTTTTTACAACACGTTTAATGTAGTTCTACGTCCCAAGTTGCTTCACAGGAACCACATTAGGAGATGTTACAGCAGATGTCCAAAAGTTTAATGAATGAAGCAAGTTCTTAAAAGGAAAGTCTTAAATAGAAAGAGAGGAACAGAGAGGTTTAGGGAGGAAATTCCTGAGCTTGAGGCCCAGGTAGTTAATAGCATATCTACCAATGATGGAGCTATTAAAGTCAGGGATGTTCAGAACAAGAGGAGCGCAGGGATCTCAAAGGCGAGAGAGGACTGCAGAACTGGAGTCTACCCAACTCCCCTTTCCCCTAGTTGCCACTCCTTTGTATTGCTTGATGTTTAAATAATATTTTGGCTGCTTAATTTTAGTTTAGTTGATTTTAGTCAATTTCAGTTGATTTTAGTTTACTTGATTTTAATGAATTTTGTTTGATTTTAATTTACTTGATTTTAATGAATTTTGGTTGATTTTAATTTACTTGATTTTAATGAATTTTGGTTGATTTTAGTTTACTTGATTTTAATGAATTTTGGTTGATTTTAATTTACTTGATTTTAATGAATTTTGGTTGATTTTAATTTACTTGATTTTAGTTTAGTTTAGTGTGTACCAAGATACAGTGAAAAGCTTTTTGTTGCGTGTTATCCAGTCAGCAGAAAGACTATCCATGATTATATGAGGATTTAATTTTCCATTGCTCCATTGATCTAGTTCTTATGTCCTAACAATGCAGCAAACACTAAAAATTCTTCCAATAAAAACTCTTTGTTTTTGGAAGTTTCGTTTAATTTAGTGTCACGTGCACTGAGTGAGGTACAGTGAAAAGTTTTTGTTACATGCTATTCAGTCAGCGGAATGGCGATGTATATGATTACAATCGAGCCGTCCACAATGTGTACATATAGGGTAAATTCCAATTAACGATAGTCTGAGGGTCTCCAATGAGGTAGATGATTAGCCCTCTGATATCGCATCAGGAATGCAGGTACTTGTGGGGGGAGAGATAACCGCCCACTGTACATTCCCAGCAGAGAGAAGCAAATGAAGGGGGAGCTTTTTCTCCTTGGTTGAAGCAGGTTGTACAGTTTAAACACTAATGTGGCTGCAGAGTCGAGATTGATTAAAATCACATCAAGGTGAGAGTTCACCACCGCGACGTCATGAAAGCACTGAACGCAATTCCTGTTTGGTGAAAATTACCGTATTACCTAGAGTTGAGCTACGACTTGTGGAGGAGCAGAAGGAATAGGAACAGGAATAGGTCACACTGCACCTCGGTCCTGCTCAATACAATATGATCTTGCGACCAACTCCATTTTCAATTATTTAATGATGCCTTATTGTCACATGTACCTAGGTACAGTGAAATGCTTTGTTTTGCATACAAACTGGTAAAACCATACAGCAGACCTCACCCAGGCAGTACACACATGTCGCCACATTTCCAGCACCGGCAAATTACAAAAGTTCATCGATCAGTCCTATCTTCTGCCTGCTGCCGCAGGAGGCAGGTAGTATCGCAATGTTTAAGAAACATTTGGACAGGTACATGGATAGGACAGGTTTCGAAGGATATGGGCCAAACGCAGGCAGGTGAGACTAGTGTAGATGGGACATGCTGATTGGAGTGGGTAAGTTGGACTGAAAGGCCTCCTTCCATGCTGTGTGACTCCATGACTATTTGGACAGAGAAATGGATAGGAAAGGTGTCGAGGGATATGGGCCAAATGACGGAGAAATGTGACTAGCTCTGATGGGGCATCTCGGTCGGCATGAACGAGTTGGACCAAAGGGTCTCTTTCTGTGCTGTACAACTCTACGAACTCACAGTTCCAGCCCCGAAAAAAAATCTGAAACTTACAAAGTTAGTTCCCAAGCTTGCCGGGAATGTTATAAACTTGGTGCTCCATATTGTTAATCCCAGGACTAGGTTGCCCTTCCATTCAGTTCCTCCCATTGTTTTTTGACTGCTTTGTCAAAGCATACTAGCCATCGGAGTAGCAGAATTCTATGTCCATCCCCAAGTGTGCATGGTTATCACTTATTTCATACTATGCTGTTTGATTGATTGAAAGACACAGCATGGATACCTGCCCTTCAGCCTACCGAGTCCACACTGACCATCGATCACTCGTTTATTCAATGTTATCCCACTTTCTTATTCACTCCCTACCGGGGCAATTTCTTTAGCCAGAAGGTGGTGATCTGTGGAATTCATTGCCACATACGGCTGTGGAGGACAAGGCATTGGGTATTTTTTAAAGCGGAGATTGAAAGGTTCTTAGTATGGGTGTCAAAGGTTACGGAGAGCAGGCAGGAGAATGGGGTTGAGAAGGAAAAGAATAAACCAGATAGGTGCAGTGTACCTCCTGTATTTAAAGAACTCAATGCAGTGGTGTTCAATTATATATGGGGTAGGTTGAGAAGGAAAAGTAGATCAGCCATGATCGAATGGCGGAGTAGTTGCGATGGGCCGAATGGCCGAATTCTGCACCTATATCTTTTGATCTTATAACTTACAGAGGCCAATTAACCTCCAAGCTTGCACATCTCTGGGATGTGGGAGGAAAATGGAGCATGTTTGCCAACTATAAATTGTTCTTTGCTACCAGCACAGACAACAACTCTGTATTAAAAGTAACATTGCCAGACTCCTTATGATCAGATCCATGTTATTTGAAATTGTGGATAGATTTTATGACAATTTTCACCCACACATGACAGTAATATTTTGTAACATCATTATTTAATATTTCAGAGTAGGAGCCATTTAGCACCACTTGCTCTCCATATAAAATTATTTAAATGTGTTGCAAGGCTTATGGCATCCGAAATCCCAGTACTTTGAGTGCAGTTAACACAAATGTTTAGCAGATCTCCCACTTATGTTGACAAACTGCAATTGATCAACAGTCAGTGTGTTGGTGTAAGGGGGGGGGGGGGGGGGGAGAGAGAGGCTGGTGGATCATTTTAAAACAGAATTGCTGTTTGGTTTCACGACTTGCGATCCCAGCCTGCACCATATATAAATGAACACCACTGCATTGAGTTATTTACATGCAGGAGGTAAACCACACCTATCTGGTTCATTCTGTGTAACTAATACAAGATACATTAAGTTTATTAAATACAAACTGTAGACCACATTCCAATGGACACTGCGTGATACTTGTACAAAATATATACTATGTGCACCAGGAGAAATTGTCCTGGCAAATGTAACCTGCACACAGTACTTCAAGCACACTCGTTGCAACTACTACACCGCATGCAACTGCAAAACGAAAGGAACAAAACAGCCGCAACAAAAGCAAACAGCAGGACCCCCACATGCAACGGACGCACCAAATGCAACAGCTGCATCTCACCCCCCACTTACGCAACAATGGGTGCACGAGATGCAGCCGGGTGCATCGCATGTCACGGCTGCGCTGCATGTAACCCATGCCGCGCCAAATGCAACGGCCACGCTGTTTGCAACTGGGCCATCACGCAATGGCCACACGACGCACACACACAGGCTGCATCCCACGCATTTGTTTCACAAGCTATTTGGGCTACATTTCAAACGTTTCAGATTACTTCTTCCCTTCTTCCCCTCTCAATCCCCCACCTTCAAAGTAATGCATAAAACATGGACTTAAACCATGGCATTAAACCATTACTTGTAAAAATTGTCATAAGCCACCTGATTTGTAGGTGATTTGCTCTGACTTAATGATCACAACCGGTGCAACATATATAATTGGATACCACTGGGTCGAGTTCTTTGGACGCACCTGGTTCGCCACATTTAACTAGTTCACACTCCAATACAACAGACATTAAGTGCATTGAATGGAAATTCACACCACATTCGTGGTACACTGGACGGCAAAATATACGCCGTCTGCACCCAATGAATTGGTAGACACTCAGAAATCATGTTTCAACGAACAAAATCCTCATTCCTTCACAGTCGTTGGAAGGGTTCGCGTAGAGAGGGGTTGTAGAAAAGGCAATGGGTTCAGCGCAGAAATCTTCAACACATTCAATGTAAAAAGCCGACGAGGCAGAGTCAAACACCACCGTCTCGGTGACTAAAACTTTATTCACGGGGTCCCCATCTCCCTCAGCCACGCTGTTATTCATTTTCATAAGTTAAAGGAGCAGAACTAGGCAATTTGGACCATCAAGTCTACTCCGCCATTCAATCATGACTGGTCTCTCTTTGCCTCTCAACAACATTCTCCCGCTTTCTCCTCATGGCCCCTGACACCCGTACTAATCAATCATCTGCCAATCTGTGCCTTAGATATATATATCCCATTGACTTGGCCCCCACCGCCTTCTGTGGCAATGAATTCCACAGGTTCACCACCCTCTGACCAAATAAATCCCTCCTCACCTTTCTAAACGCAAGTCCTCGGATTCTGAGACTGTGGCCTCTGGTCCCAGACTCTCCCACTAGTGGAAGCATCCACTTCACTTCCATTCTATCCAGTCCTTTCACCCTGTTCCTACCTGTTATTGTGATGTTGCTGTAAGTGTTGGAGAAATGTTCCTTGATCAGGACGATCTGCATCTGTGACGCTTTCTCTCTCTGTAGTTCCAGCATGATGTCCGGGTGCTGCGCAATTTTACAGCCCTTCTGTTTGTCCATGGCGATGTCGCTTCGAACAATGTCTGAAATCATAAACAAAATGCTCTTAACCGTGCGAACGACAGGGTAGACTGGCAGAATCTCTCCCGGGGCGGAGATATCAAATAGCAACGGGCATCGCTTTAAGGTGAGAGGGGCAACGTTTAAAGGAGAGGCGCGGGGCAACATTTTTTACACACAGAGGGTGGTGGGTGTCTGGAACTACTGCAGGTCCAGTGGTGGTGGAGGCAGATGCCAGTGACGTTTGAGATGCTCTTAGAAAGGCACACGGATAGGCGGGGAATGGAGGGATATAGATAATGTGCAGGCACATGAGATTACTTTGGCATCACGTTCGGCACAGGCATGGTGGGCCGAAGGGCCTGTTCCTGTAATGCACCGTCCTGTGGTCATTTGTTATCTTCCCGTCAGAGAAAAAAAACATTCTCTAATCGCGTTGCAAGCGAATTAACAAAAGAATGTTCAATCTAACATCGTTCACATTGGATATCTTACCAAATAAAGTGCGACATCTTTCCCTGGTTCCTGACGCTCTCTGACCACAAGCAACGATGATGGCGAACTCGCCACCTTGCACAAGACACCCTGAACTATACATTTGGCTGAACTATGAACGGCGTTTTGCCTATTGGCAATTTGACCCGTGATAAATTATATCGGCAGCTCCTGATTAATCTCGGTCTCCAACATTATGATAATCTTGACAAAGATTATGTCACCTTTAAGGTGAGAGGGGCAAATTTTCAAGGAGATGTGCTGGGCATTTTGTTTTCCAACGCAGAGTGGCGGGGTGGCTGAAAGGCCGCTGTCAGGTGGAGTGGTGGATGCATATACGCCAGTAGCGTTCGGAAGCTTTTTGTTTGCAAGACATTTGTTATGCAGGAAATGGAGAGAAAGGGCTCATGTACAGGCAGATGAGATTAGTTTAACCTGTCGTCATATTCGGCAAGGGCATTGCGTATCGAAGTATTGTTGTACTGTTAAGGGCAGATCTATATATTGTAATAGGACACATATATAACTGTATTATGCAATGAAAGGCTCAGGCGAATATATCTCAAATATGTATATAATATTAATTACAAATATTGAAGTAAAATGTCTTGAGAGCCACTAAGCGCCTCAAGTGTAATTAAATGCTTTATTCGTTAAATTTATGTTTTCTTAATCTAATATATAAATTCTAAACGTTGATTCTTTTAAATATATTTGGTCTCACGCGCTGTTCGGCCAGTTGACGAGGCTTAGCTAGGATGTAGATTAAACCTAAAGGAGGGCTGACATGTGGAGAGGCCTTAAAAAATAAAGAGTCAGATACTGTACCGTCTTCGTAGTTTTTGAGGTAGTAATCCGGCCCCAGTTCTCCCCTGTGTTTCGCCAGGTTTCGATGATTCTGGAACTGCAGAAAATCCGTCCTTTTCCCACCGAACCATAGAAAGGCGGGGGATAGTCCTCTCGCCAAGGCCACCAGCTTCTTGGAGCTGCGGAGAGCGCACAGTTTCAGAAAGAGCCATTCATCTCGACATCGTCTGCAAAATATCATCTCGGATCAGGGCTGCGCGAACTGAACTTTAATTGTGAAGGGCACGTCGATTTGTTCCTGAAAGCGAACAGCTTTCTTTGAATTTCTCTGTGGATTAGTTGTTTTAGAATATCAATTTGAACACCTAAATTTGAACAACGTGGCCAACTAACGGATACATTTTTCAATGGGGGGTTGTTGCGGGTGGTTTATGGTGGGGCTATGGATAAATGTGTGTCTTGAAACGGAGACTGCAAGTTAAGCTTCAGTCGCCGTCAAACTAGTAAATCAAAAAGTTGCCGGCGCGGTTTCGAGGTAAGACGTATCTTTAAGGACGCTCATCTACTTCCACTGGACCTTCAGTTGCAACGCACATGAAGCGTTTCTTTGTTTTTAATATATTTTAAGAGTTGGGAATGTTGTACTGAACGAGTACAATATACATTGTTATACTCACATGCAGTAACTCGTATGAGCCCTATTAGTTAGTGTAAGAAAATAATTGCAGATGCTGGTACAAATCGAAGGTATTTATTCACAAACTGCTGGCATAACTCAGCAGGTCAGGCAACATCTCAGGAGAAAAGGAATGAGTGACGTTTCGGGTCGAAGAAGGGTCTCGACCCGAAACGTCACCCATTCCTTCTCTCCTGAGATGCTGCCTGACCTGCTGAGTTACGCCAGCATTTTGTGAATAAAGCCCTATTAGTTACATCCCTTACGGTGAACGAGTTGCAAATTATATTAAGATCTTTAGCAGTAACAGAAATATCCCTCACGCGAACAAATAATCAATTATACAACTGATTTCACGCTGAATGTTCTGAATTTACATGGCCACAAGAATTCTGCAAAGACCATAGTTTCCTGTGCGATGCAACTTAGTTTCAAGGTTTCAAGGTCAGTTTATTGTTACTTGTACCAATTAAGGTACAGTGAAATTTGAGTTACCATACCGTCATACTAAGTGAAAAGCAACAAGGCACACAGTCACATAAAAGTTCTCCCAATCCGCAGTGAGAGGGCTTTGGTGGCTCGTTATTATTGTGTACATTATTTTTTTAAGTATTTCAAAAGCGAAAACCTTCAAGGAGATAGGTGGGAAAGGAATGGAATGGGAAAGGAAAGAAAAGATTGTTAAATTGACAACTCGAGTTTACGGGCTTCTGTTAAATGCTTTTATGCTTTACATTACTAATCTGACATCTCACTTAAAAAAAAAAATAGGGTATAGATGAACTGAAATTGTAACTCGATAACGTTCTATAAACAACACAATTCTCTAAGTATTACCGTTAATGGTTTGAGGGTATAATTTTGCCTGTTACTAATCTCCACTTTAGACAGTATTTCCTGATTTTAGGACACAAATCTGGTTTCGCTTTATCGAATTCGCCGACTATTGTTTGGTTTCCCGAAATTAAGTTGGATTTTTAAATCGCTCCGGAGTTTCAGACGCTGAGTTTTTTTTTGTAAAGTAATTGTCCATCCTTAGCAACATCTTGAACAAACCGGATCACAAATCGACGGAATTAGAAAGGAAAGATGCCACGTCGAAATACACAAAAACGATTATGTTTTTGTTCTAATTAAAACGGGATATTGGTCAATTTCGATGCCGCGCTCGTTTGAAAGTGAACTACAAAGATTTTGTCGAATGAAAAAAAAATGGCCCATCAGATCCATGCGGGCGATCGTTCACCGGAGAGAAGGAAAATCGTCTCTTAACATTAAAACAAATTTGCTTTCTTGTCTCACGGATAAAAATAGGACTCTACCTCAAGAAATCGATCCAACCATTGTGCAACACCGCCGGGTCGAGCTGAATGGATAGAAAGTTTTCGTTGACGGTCCGAATCGAACCCCTGATCTCCACGTCCAACAAAACGAGAGTCTTCATGCCCCTCCGGGCTTGGCTGAGACCTGCCGCCGTCGATTTTTGTTCCCCGACTTGAGCCGAAGCCGAGAGGCGAGCGAGCACGGGGAGAGATGCGAGCAAGTAGAAAGCTGGCAAAATCCCAGAGAGGTTGAATTGGAATATGGAGCCACCGGGCATTGTCGCTCAAGAGCGAGAGAGAGAGGGAGAGAGAGGGAGAGAGAGAGAGAGAGAGTCAAATCGAATTCTCCCAGATGGCAACTTTCAAGGCGGTGGGGAAGAGTGAATAATTTTTTGAATTCTCCCTGTGTGTGGTTTGTAATGTTTTGATGGCGTGGTTGAAATCTCCACGCCCCCAATGTCTCCAAGTCTGCACGCCCCCACCCCTCCTCCCCTTTGAAAAGCCTCGACCCAAACTGTCAAGTCGATTAAAAGCCAATGACCCATCCCGATCTCAGCCCCCACCCACCCCAAAAACTATACACAGTCGTCGACATGCCGTCTCCGTGTGCGAGTGGGGAATAAAGAATCTCGCTGGGACGGACAGGGTGTGCGATGTGGCGAACGCACAACAGGTCGGTCGCAGCAATTTAGTTTTAGTAATACAGCATGGAAACAGGCCCTTCGGCCCACCGAGTCTGCGCCGACCATTGATCACTCGTCTTCACTAGATAGACACTATGTTTTGGAGTAACTCAGTGGGTCAGGCAACATCTCTGGAGAAAAAAGATGAGGCGACTTTTCCGGTCGGGACACTTCTTCAGACTGAAAGTGGGGGGTGGGGGTGAAGAGCTGGAGGCGAGAAAAGACCAGGACCAATCAGTTCACACTAGTTCTACGTTATCCCACTTTCTCGCCCACTACCTACACACCAGGGGCAATTTACAGAGGGGCCAATCAACCTACGAAGCCGCGCTTTTTGGGGGGGATGTCGGAGGAAACCGGAGCAAACGCAGGGAAAACGTGCAAACAGACAGCACCCGAGGTCAGGATCGAACCAGGGTCTCTGGCGCTGTGAGGCAGCGACTCTACCAGCTGCGCCGCCCATTGTGCCATCCAAATGTTGCCTGTTCAGTTCCCGGGGACTTCATACTCCGCTTGGGTCGCTTACAACCCAACTGTATGAACATTGAGCAAAACACAAAGTGCTGGAAGAACTCAGCGGGTCAGGCAGCATCTGTGGAGGGAAATGGACAGGCGACGTTTGGAGTCGTTACACTTCTTCGGACTGACATGAACACTGGATTATTCAACTTCAAATAGTCACACCCCGCTCCCCCTCTTGCTTTCCCGTGCCCCACCCATCCCAAATCCGATGCGCTCTCATTTCTTCCACTACCCCCCCCCCCCCCAGCTTCTTTCCCTCTGCTTCATACACTCATCTCCCACCCCTCGTCACCCATTTCCCCCCTCCACCCCTCGTCCTCTTTCACCGACATCCCACCCCGCAGCTTTACATTTCACTCCCCTTCCATCCATATTAGACACTCTTGTATCTCCTTTTCACCTTTAGCCTTTGTCATTTAATCCACCCACCTGCCTATCAACCTCCCCCTTCACCTGTATTCATCTATCACTTGCCAGATTTTGCCCTGCCCCTACCCGTCTTTTTCTGCCCCCCCCCCTCGGAATACAATCAGTCTGAAGAAGGGTCCCGACCCGAAACGTCGCCTGTCCGTCCCCTCCACAGATGCTGCCTGACCCGCTGAGTTCCTCCAGCGTTTTGTGTTTTGCTCAGAATTCCAGCATCTGCAGTTAGCTTGTGCAAAGATACAAAGTGCTGGAGTATCTCAACGGGTTTCGCAGCATCTCTGGAGAAGAAGGATGGGTGGCGTTTCGGGTCGGGACCCTTCAGTCCCCACCCGAAACGTCACCACCCTTTTTTCCTCCAGAGATGCTGCCTGATCTACTGAGTTACTCCAGCATTTTGTGTCTGTCTTCCGTTTATACCAGCGTCTGCAGTTCCTTTCTTCACACGGAGTGGGCTTGTGTTTCCGTACCTCAAACTGACCGAATTCCGTTTAGTTCGATGATCGTCTGCCACCTCTCTCCGTCCAACATCCACACAAGGGCGGCACTTTGGCGCAACGGTAGAGTTGCTGCCTCACAGCGCCAGAGACCCGGATTCGATCCTGACTCCGGGTGCTGTCTGTACGGAGTTTGTATGTTCTCTCCGTGACCGCGTGGGTTTTCTCCGAGTGCTCCGGCTTCCTCCCACTCTCCAAAGACGCGCAGGTTTGTAGGTTAATTGGCTTCGATAAAGATTGCAAATTGTCCCTGTTGTTTAGGTTTGTGCTAGTGAAAGGCGATCGCTGGTCGACCGAAAGGGCCTGTTTTCGCACTGTATCCCGAAACGACACTTAATCAAAACATCAGTCTGAAGAAGGGTCTCGACCCGAAACGTCACCCATTCCTTCTCTCCAGAGATGCTGCTTGGCCCACTGAGATACTCTAGCATTGTGTCTACCTTCGATTTAAACCAGCGTGGGCAGTTGTTCCCTGCACATCAGTCCCCGGCGCTGTATGGCGTTACCGGCCAAGGCAACTCTGGGGGATGTGTGTCCACAGAAATCACGAACGATGAAATAGCACCTGCTCGCTTGTTCCAGGCCCGAACCATTTAATTTAATTTTACTCACCCAGAGCTCTCTGCTCCATTAGATATTTTAAGATTTGGCGATTGTGCCAGATCGGGGAAACCTCGACGTACACCACCCTCCCCCCCCCCCTCCCCTCCCCCCAACCCCTCTCCCCCCTCCCCCCAACCCCCCTCCCCTCCCATCCCCTCCTACCCCAAGCGTTGATCTGTTTCATTATTTGACTTCACAACTCAAATGAAACACCCGCGTTTATGGAACGAATCCAGTGGTTGGCGAGAGGAGTTGTCTTGCGCGGTACTGGTTGTTGAAACATCTGGGGGACTGGGCTTCTCTTCACGAATGTTGGTTGCTCGCGACTCGCTCACCATTACTTACTTTACAATGAGTTTTCCATCATCTTTTTTACTACCGCTAAGAAATGTGCGCATCGGCCCCAGTGAGGAAAACACAAATGCTGGAGGAACGCAGCGGGTCAGCCGGCATTGGTGGAGGGGGATACAAGGAACTGCAGGTGCTGGTTCACAACAACAAAAAAGACACAAAGTGCTGGAGTAACTCAGAGGGTCAGCCAGCATTTCTGGAGTCATGCAATCAGTTCTGAAGAAGGGTCCCGACCCGAAACGCGACCTATCCATCTTCTGCAGAGATGACATAAAGTGCTGGTGCAACTCCACGGGTCACTGGGGAACATGGGTAGGTGACTTTCAGTGTCGAGACCTTTCTTCAGACTAATCATATTGAGGGAATGGATCAGCGGTGTTTCAGGTCTGAAGAACGAACAGGATAGGAAACAAAGTGCTCGAGTAACTCAACGGGTCAGGTCACATCCAGCAAATTTGGGTCTTTAAAAAAAAAATCCCAGCACCTGCAGTTCCTTGTGTGTGAATAGGAAACGTCGTCCGTCTATTTCCCTCCACAAATGCTGCCTGACCCGCTGAATCCCTCCAGAACTTTGTGTTTGCTCAAGATTCCAGTATCCTTGTGTCTCCAGCGCTCTTAATAGAGACGTGCTTTGAGCAAACTCACTTGCATCTTTGTTTTGTGGAGCTTCGCAGGTGCTCTGTGCCCAGCGCTTTGTGTTCATGGCTTGCTCGGCGGTCTACACGTTGCATTTCGCTGACAGCAAAAGAAAATTGCAGATGTTGGAAATCACCGAGTGAACAGAAAATGCTGTGAACAGAAAATGCTGTGTCAGGCAGCATCTGTGGAGAGAGAATTAGCGTTATCAAGCAGAGAGGCTGCTCGCTTTAGATGAGAATGTACAAGGCTTTTTTTAAAGTTTGAGTTTGGTTTTTGTCACGTGCACTGAGGTTTACAGTGGAAAAAAAATATTTTGTTGCGTGCTAACCAGTCAGCGGAAAGACAATACGTGATTACAATCCAGCCGTCCACGGTGTACAGATACAGGATAAAGGGATTAGTATATTTGCAGACGAAACTGAAGTGGGTGGTATGATAGATAGCGAAGTTGATTACCAAAAACTATAATAGGATCTTGATGTGATCGTTTTGTGATAAATAATAAACAGAACGTAGCTGGTATTCTGGTGTAATCAGTATATTGGTCAGATATAATTTTAAAAATCGTAAGAAAATAACTGCAGATGCTGGTACAAATCGAAGGTATTTATTTCACAAAATGCTGGAGTAACTCAGCAGGTCAGGCAGCATCTCAGGAGAGAAGGAATGGGTGACGTTTCGGGTCGAGACCCTTCTTCAGACTGATGTCAGACGGGACAAAGGAACGATTTAAAAACTGTTCATTTGTAAAGCAGGAGTGAAGATGGATAATAATGCATATCACAAAATTATTAAAAACAAATATTTTTCTACTCTAAAAATCTGAAGTTTCTCAAAATAAGAAATGCTGAACTATAAGAGAAATGTTTTAATCAAAGAAAAACTGTTTTGAGAGAGATGTTTGGAAAAGCAATTTCAATCAAAAGATTCACATCAATCTGGCAAAATTTTGTGATGAGGCAGAAAATTATAAGAATGTTCTGGGGAGATCTGATTCTTCCCTGAATTATATCAAACAAAGGCTTTAATTGGGGGTAATTGGTCATGATTTGCTCTCAATCTTACCTTTGTTATTAGGTCTAATGTTACACACTTCAATCCTTTGCAATTTTGGTCTATTTTACGTTATTTAAGTCTGTTCTCTGTTATAGAGGCCCATCTTGCGTTTTATGGACTTCCTTAGATATTGGTGTCCGACCTGTGCTTGGTTATGGCCTATTATTTGGGTATGTCCAGTAGACTCTAGGTCTGTCTTGTGTTACTTTTGTCAGTGGTGTTACTGGTGTCTAAACTATGTTACTGGGATCTGAGGCTTTGAATTGGACCTGCCCTATGATATTTATGGTTATTCCGTTTAACAGAGAATGGTTATAGCACGGAATCAGCCGGTCAAATGCTCTATGTAAAACTAATTTAACTAGTCCTAACACACCCACCCCTGCCCTGCAAATCCCTCTTATTACATACTTTTAGTTTAGTTTAGAGATACAGCGTGCAAATAGAGATACAGCGTTCACCTTGGCTCACCGTCCATGCTGACCAGCGATCACCCCGTACACTAACACTATCCTACACATTAAGGACAACTTACAATTTTTGTGCCGAAGCCAAATTAACCTACAAATCTGTATGAATTTGGAGTGTGGGAGGAAACCTGAGCACCCCAGGGAAACCTCACGCAGTCACGGGGACCACATTCAAACTCCGTACAGACATCACCCACAGTCATGATCGAACGGGAGTCTCTGGCGCTGTAAGGCAACAACTCTACCGCTGTGCCACCGTGCTGCCCAGAAACTTATCCAGCTCCTTCTTGAATCCAAGGTTTCCCTGCTACAGATACAACTGTCAGTTTCATGTTACTGTTTTATCTGTGACAGCCAGTTTTTTAATCCTTATTAACGATGTTCCTCCTATACATTGAACTCTTAATTTATGCACTGGCTTCTTACGTGGCACCTTACCCAAGTGTGTTAAATCTATGCTCAATCCTTGAACCGTTTTCTAATTATCTCATGTAAATCCATCCTCATCTACAACATCAAATCTCCCATCCTCCTTAAGGTAAGGAGGTAAAACTTTAATTAATATATGGTCTGAGTTATAGAGCCAAACAGCACGAAACCATCCCCTATGGCTCAAGTTGCCCATCCTAACCAAGATGCCCCATCTATGCTACTCCCGCATGCCCATGTTTGGCCCATCTATATACTAAAACTCTCGTTTGTTTGTTTCTTTGTTCCTGAACTACAGCCAAAACGGTACACGAAAGCGCGACAATTTTAGGGCCACCATACTCACCGTCGTCCATTTGGTGCTAATGGAAGAAGTTTCATTGAAATCGGTGTTATATTTTTTGTTATTCACATTTTAAAGTTTAAATCTATCTCTTAGGGAGGGAGATGGGGGGAGGATAAGGAGGGATATAGTGGGGGAGAGGGGAAGGGGGAGGGAAGAGGAAGGGAGGGAGGGGGGGAGAGAGGGAGAGGGGAGGGGGGGAGGGGAGGGGGGGAGGGGAGGGGGGAGGGGAGGGGAGAGGGGAGGGGAGGGGAAGGAGAGGGTGCTGCACCAATGCAGGAGAGATTTGGGCCCAACGGCTCCACCTGGTCTAGTATTACCCTAAACCTTTCCTATACATGTACATATACAAATATCTCTTAAATGTAAATAGTACCTTCCCTGGCAGCTCTTTCCATATACCCACCACCCTGTGTGTGAAAAAGTTGCACCCTCAGGTTCCTATGAAACCTTTCCCTTCTCATCTTAAGAGTAAAGAGTCACGAGAGAATCAAGAGTGTTTTATTGTCGTATGTCGTAGAGGTTAGTTGGAGTTCATAGTTTTCAATAGAGTTTAAAGATACAGCGCGGACACAGATCCTTCAGCCCATTGAGTCCCCACAGACCAGCGATCACCAATACATGAGTTCTATCCCATACATTAGGGACAATTTACAGAAGCCAATTAACCTACAAACCTATACATCATTGGGATGTGGGAGGAAACCGGAACACCCGGAGAAAACCCATGTGGTCGCAGGGAGAACGTAAAATCTCCATACAGGCAGCACCTGTAGTCAGGATTGAGCCCAGGTTTCTGGCGCTTGAAGGCAGCAACTCTACCGCTGCACCACTGTGCCTGATGTTATAAGTGTCTATGTTGTCAGTAATTGGAAATGACCATTGTATTAAAGTTATGGGCCTATTTTGTGGTACTTGTGTCCATCTCACATTTCTATGGCCTTTCCTGTATTATTAGGATCAGTCTTGTACTAATAGAGATGAAACTCTAAATCAATTTAGTCCTTGCCCCACCCCACCTGCTCCAAATCCCTCACATTTACACATTGCAATGAGCTCTCGTGCAGCGTCTCTTTCTGATTAGTGAACTCATTGCTGAACCCGCTGCTACTATGATCTGTTGGGCTATAAACAACACACAAAAAAGGCACAAAGTGCTGGAGTAACTCAGCAGCTCAGGCAGCAACCCTGGAGATCAAGTTTAGGTGATGTTTCGTGTCGGGACCCTACTTCAGTGATTATGGGATAAGGGAAAGAAAGCTGGAAGTGAGGAGGGGCAGGACAAAGCAGGTAATAGGTGGATACAGGCGAGGGGGTTCTGATAGGCAGATGGTTGGACACAGGCCAGAAATGGGGACAAAAACCAGAAGGTGTGAGACAAAAGGACTGAAGGGTTGCAAATTGTGTTGACAGAGAAAGAAATAGGTGAGAGTCCAGGTGGGACACAGTGGAGGGTGGAAGAATGGTGGCGGGGGCGGGGGAAGCAAGTGGGAGAGAAAGGGGAGATTGTTAGAGACTACCTAAAATTGTAGAATCCAATGGGCAGCACAGTGGTGCAGCGGTAGAGTTGCTGCCTCACAGCGCCAGAGACCCAGATTTGATCCTGACTATGGGTGCTCTCTGTAGGGAGTTTGCATGTCCTCCCTGTGACCACGTGGGATTTCTTCAGGTGCTCTTGTTTCCTCCCACACCCCAAAGACATGCAGGTTTGTAGGTTAATTAGCTTCTGTAAATTGTCCCTAGTGTGTACGATAGAACTAGTGTACTCACTGGTCGGCAGGGACTCAGTGGGTCGAAGGGCCTGTTTCCATGCTGTGTTTCTAAATTAAGGTAAAGTAAACAACGTTCATATCATTGGGTTGTAAGCTGCCCAGGCGGAATATGAGGGCTATTTTGTCTCTTTCATTCGTCACACAAGGACTGTGGCAAAGTGCTTTCAGCAGCGCCACTTGCTGGATGTTGTGGATCCCCTGCATCCCCCTCTGTTGCATTTCACAGTGCGGCTCGGCTGCAGCTGTGCATCTGTGCCACTCGTCAGTATCACTGACGGTTGCAGCAACCCATCAGTCCCCAGATTCGAACAACTAAACAAGGAACATTATTTTTCAATCAATGATTGTGATCTACACAAGACAAAATAACTCTCCTCTTTCAAAGTCACAACAAACTGCGGAAGCTGGTTTGCAAAAAAAAACCACACAAAGTTCTGGAGTAATTCCGTGGGTCATGCAGCATATTTGGAGGATATGGAATTTTTTATCCCCCAACAATAAACCATTCAGAATTAAAAATATATATTCAAAACAACTGTGCAAAAACTCTTCAGACATTCTCTGCATCTATACATTCATTAGACCCTTATTCAGACATTGTGGTGGTGGTGGGGCGGGGAGGGGTGAAGAAAGCTGGAAGAGAAATGAGGGCAGGACAATTCTCACCTCTTCTGTGCTTATCTCCTGACCCCACACTTTTTGTCTTTTTATCCCTGGCTTTTGCCAACCATCCAGCATGGAAACAGGCCCTTTCGCCCACCGAAACCACACTGACTATTGATCACCCATTCACACTAGTTCTGTGTTATTCCATTTCCTCATCCACTCTCTACACACTTGGGGCAATTTACAACAGCCAAGTAACCTACAAACCCAAACAAACCCACTCGTCTTTGGAATATGGGAGGAAGCTAGAACGCCCGGAGGAAACCCCATGCGGTCATAGGGAGGACGTGCAAATTCCTGAGGTCAGGATCGTACCTGGGTCTCTGCCACCGTGAGACAACAGCTCTACCAGCTGCACCATTGTGCCATCCTAAATGTGTTTTTTTGTGTGTGGGCTTTAGCATTGCAAAGAGACATAACAGAGAAACAAGCTCTTCAGCTCACTAAATCTGTGTCAACCATTAACCATACTTTTCAACTAATCCTACATTAATCCCACCTTTTTTATTCAAGTTAAGTCAAGTCGAGTTTATTGTTATATGCGCAAATACGGTGAGGTACAGGTCCAATGAAAACCTTTCTTGCAGCAGGGTCACAGGCACAGAGCCTCAAGCAAGACACAGAAACATAAACTATGCATTAATTATCTCAGACAGTGTAAAGGAAAAAGATTGCAACAGTCATCCAAAAACACGATTATAAAGCAAGTCCATGGCAGTGAAAGATGGTGTCCATTGTGTTCCATGACTGAGATAGGTTTAAGGTTGTGCAGGTTGGTTCAAGAACCTGATGATTGGACAAGATTAACTGCCCCTGAACCTGATCCACAGGTAGCAATAGAGGGTTAATTAACCTACAAACATGTACGTCTTTGAGATGTGGGAGGAAACTAGAGCACCCGGTGAAAACCCACACAGTCACTAGGAGAATGTGCAAACTCCACACAGAAGGCATCCATCGTCGTGATCGAACCCAGGTCTCTTGCGCTGTGAGGCAGTAGCTTTAGTACTGTGCCACTGTGCTTGCTGGATCTCTTTAAAATTCTAAAATGTAGAGTTGCTGATGTGTCTTCTTTGTGATTACATCTAAATGCTGGACTGAGGACAGGTTCACAAGATGTTAATGCAAATGAACCTGAAGCTACTAAATCTCCTAATAGCAACTCACCAAAAAAAACACAGACACAAACACAAGGTACTGCAGATGCTGGAAGAATGCATAGAGCACGTGCTGGTGGAACTCAGTGGGTCATGTGGCATCTCTTGAGGATGGATAAGCAATGTTTCACGTCAAGACCCTTCTCCAGGCTGATTTTAATGTGGAGGGGGAGGGGATAAGAGGTGGAGGTAAGACAAAAGAAGATAGACACAAAATGCTGGAGTAACTCAGTGGGTCAGGCAGCATCTCTAGAGAAAAAAGAATAGATGACGTTTTGGATCAAAACCCTTCTTTAGACCGAGAGTCATTGGGGAAGGAAGTAAGAGATATGAAAAGGTTCAGAACAAATCATAGCCAAGCCTGGGAAAAAGTCTAGAAATCTTTAGGGCTTGTCTGAAGGGAACTACGATTGCCAGAGCAGATTTTAATCTACACATGAATTGGATGAACCAGAATGGCAAGGGAAGGTCGCAGAGAATTTATGGAGCTGATCAAGTTTAGTTTAGTTTAGAGTTGCAGAATGGAAACAGGCCCTTTGGCCCAACGAGTCCATGACGACCAAAAATCACGCCATAAACTAGTTCTGTCTTATGCACGAGGGACAAAAGAGGGAAGCCAATTAACCTAACAACCTGCTTGTCTTTGGGATGTGGGAGGAAGCCGGAGCACCCGGCAAAAACTGGGAGAACGTGCCAACTTGACACAGAAGGCACCCATCGCCGTGATCGAACCCGGGTCTCCAGTGTTGTAAGGCAGCAACTCTACTACTGCACCACTGTAATTTTTTATAACCAAGGAAACATGGTACAACAAAAGGGTCGGCACAATGATGCAGTTGGTAGAGCTGCTAACTCACGGCGCCAGAGACCCGAGCTTCGTTCTTGACCTTAGGTGCTGTCTGCGTTGAGTTTGAATGTTCTCCCTGTGACCACGAGGGTTTCCTCTCACATCCCAGGTTTGTAGGTTAATTGGTCTGTATAAATTGCCGCTGGTGTGTCGGGAGTGGATGAGCAAGTGGGAAGGTATAGAACCAGGGTGTACAGATGATCGATGGTTGGCCTGGACTCAGTGGGCTGTAGGTCTGTTTCCTGCTGCATCTTTCAATCAAAAACTAAAGCAGAAATCTGTTTAGTGACGTTTATTGAGGATAACCATTGACAGAGACAATAGGGAGAACATCCAGAATCTTAGTTGAAGCACTGCCGTGTCCACCTGAAAGAGCAAATATATGAGTTAATTTATATCTGAGTCAGTCTAGAGTTTAGTGCATAGAACTTCAATCCATTACTAATTCAGAGGCAGGTCTGCTTTGTCACAGCGAACTCCTTTATTTAAGTAACACAAGAAGCTCAATAAAACAACAAGAATTCAATTTGGATAATATATCTCAGAATTCCCAATTGGCCTATCATGGAACCAACCTGCCTGAGCTAATTTAGTTTAGGTTATTGTTTAGTTTACTATCGTCAAGTCAAGTTTATTTGCCACATACACATACACGATATGCAGTGAAATGAAAGTGGCAATGCCTGCGGATTGTGCACAAAAAAGAATTACAGTTACAGCATATAAATAAAGTTAACAAGTTACTATAGTGTAGACAAAAATTTAGTCTTTGGAGTTATAAAAGTTGACAGTCCTGATGGCCTGTGGGAAGAAACTCCGTCTCATCCTCTCCGTTTTCACAGCGTGACAGCGGAGGCGTTTGCCTGACCGTAGCATCTGGAACAGTCCGTTACTGGGGTGGCAGGGGTCCCTCATAATCTTGCTTGCTCTGGATCTGCACCTCCTGATGTATAGGTCCTGTAGGGGGGCGAGTGTAGTTCCCATGGTGCGTTCTATATTGTCATGTGTACTGAGTTAGAGTGAAACACATATTGTTGCATGCTATCCAGTCAGCGGAAAGAATGGAATGGAATGCTTTATTGTCACATGTGACAAGGCAGTGAAATTCTTTGCTTGCATAGCCAAGGAATACAAATAGCAGTCACCTACGCCGCTGACAAAGTTACAAAGTACGCCAGCTCCTCCTTTGTTCTCTGTACACAAAAGACTATACAGGTTAGGTTCCGAGAAACCCATCGTAAACCGAAAATATTGTAAGTCGAAAATGCATTGAATACATGTGATCACGTGACCATCTAAGGGTTGCTGCCGTTTGCACCATCGCAAAGTCGAAATATCGTAAGTTGAAGCACTGTAAGTCGTGGAGCATCTGTACACGATTGCAATCAAGCCGTCCACCGTGCACAAATATGGGATAAAGGGAACGTTTAGTGAAAGATAAAGTCCAGTAAAGTCTGATTAAAGATAATCCGAGAGTCTCCAATCCAGTAGGTGGTAGGTCTCAGTTACCTGATAACAGCTGTTCATCTGTTGCTGGCCCTAATTTGTTCTGGTCTTTTCTTGCTTCCAGTTCCTAAGCCTCCACCCCCACAATCAGTCTGTAGAAGGGTGTCCCACCCATTATGTTGCCTATCCATTTTCTCCAGAGATGCTGCCTGACCCGCTGAGTTACTCCAGCATTTTGCGTCTGTATTATATATTCCAGAATCTCAGTTCTCCCATTTTTGTTCCCTTGTTTTCTCTGTGACTGTCTTCAGAAATCGGAAATTATTCTTCCCTTGAGCAAAGTTCTGGAGGAACTCTGCGAGTCAGGCAACATCCAGGAAGGGAATGGACAGACGACATTTCAGGTCAGGACCCTTCTTCAGTCTGAAGGAGGATCCTGACCCAAAATATCGCTGTCCATTCCCTCTTCAGATACTGCCTGACTCGTTGAATTCCTCCAGCACTTTGTGCTTTGTTCAAGATTACAGCATCTGCAGTTCCTTGTGTCTCCATGATTCTTTCCTTTCTCCTGTGCCTTTTCCTTACCTGCCTGATGCTGATAACAGAGCAAAGATCTGTGTTGTTTCGTCGATGCGATCATAACAGTCCTGCTTCAGTCTGTTTTGACCTCTCTGTAATCATATATAACATGATTTCATACTGCTTCTGGGCTATTAAAAAGGGAGCCCGTTGCTCTAACAGTTTAAGAGCTATTTCTGAATAATACTGTTGTAAAAACAAATTCCTCCAGCTCTTGTACTTTTTATTACTTCTCCCACTCCGAATGGAATGAATAATAAGTCTTCCCCTGCTACTGTCTTCACATTTCTTCAAGCAGATCGCACTGTAACTTTGTCTGCATTATCATCTTGGCACTGTTTGGCTTTGTTCATAAGTTCTAGGGGCAGAATTAGGTCATTCGACCCATCAAGCCCATTCCAAAGATGTACAGGCTAATTGACTTGGTTAAATTGTAAATTGTCCCTCATGTGTGTAGGATAGTGTTAGTGAGTGAGGATCTCTGGACGGCAGTTAGTCGGTGGGCCAAAGGGTCTGTTTCTGCACTGTATCTCTAAACTAAACCAAAGTAAGTCTACTGCGCCATTCAATCATGACTGATCTATCTTTCCCGCTCAATCCCATTCTCCTGTCTTCTCCCCATAACCCCTGACACCCATACTAAGCAAGAATCTATCAATCTCAGCCTTAAAAATATCAATTGAAGGCCTCCACAGCTTTCTGCGGCAATGAATTCCACAGATTCATCAGCCTCTGACTAAAAAAATACCTCCTTATCTCCTTTCTACAGGTCCTTTTATTCTGAAGCTGTGCCAGGAGACTCTCCCACTAATGGAAACATCCTCTCTATCCAGGCCTTTCATTATTCAGTAAGGTTCAATGAGATCCCCCCTCATCCTTCTAAACTCAAGCGGGTACAGGCCCAGGGCTGTCAAATGCACAGCATATGCTAACCCAATCATTCCTAGAATCATTCTTGTAAACTTTCTCTGGAACTTGTCCACCACCAGCACACCCTTCATCGGATATGGGGCCCAAAACTGCTCACAATAATCCGGTCTGATGAGTGTCTTATAAAGCCTCAGCATTACATCCGTTTTTATATTCTAGTCCTCTCAAAATAAATGCTAGCATTGCATTTGCTTTCCTTTCTACTGATTCAACTTGAAATTACCAACCTTTGATTTCCAAAGGTTGTGTATTTAAGATATATGAGTAGGATAAATAAACCTTGTTGCTAACAAGGTTACATTTATTATCCATCTCTAATAACCATTCTGATATTTAAAGTGCATCTTTAATTTACTACAATGTCCCAAGATATTTCAAAAGAGTGTAACCAAATCAAATTTCACATGGTTTTAATTGATTGAAAGACAGTACGGAAATAAGTCCTTCGCCCACCGAGTCCCCGCCGACCATTGATCGATCACCCATTCACACAAGTACTATGTTATCCCACTTTCTCATTGACTCCCTACACACTAGGGGTGATTTACAGAGGTCAATTAACCTACAACTCTATACGCAGTTGGGATGTGGAAGGAAAGCAGAGCACCCGGAGGCAACCCACGGGATCAGAGGGAGAACAACCATGAACACAATGAATGGCGGTGCTGGTTCGAAGGGCAAAATGGCCTCCTCCTGCACCTGTTTTCTATGTTTCTATGAGAACGTGCAAACTCCACACAGACATTACCCGAGATCAGGATTGAACCCGGGTCTCTGGCGCTGTGTGGCAGCGGCTCTACCAGCTGCATCACTGTGCCATCTTGCGATGTCATAAAAAGAAGTGCATTAACATTCCAAAAATCTGGCATCCTTGGGCCTTTGGTCGTGCTGGATGAGTAGATATTCCAGACTCGTGGATGTTAATCCAAATACTTTTTTGAAATGTTACGCAAACTGTCTGGTGAACCCAGTGGTTTAACAGAGGTCAATTAACCTACAAATCCTTACATCATGAGGTTGTGGGAGGAAAGTGAAGCACCCGGAGGACGCACTGAGTTACTCCACCACTTTAGGTCCTTTTGTGTATTAACCAGCATCTGCAGTTCTTTCTTTCTATAAACAAACAATATAGTCTAAAGTCAAAACAAAACCTGAAGTCCCTCGTGCATTCAAGGCAGTCTGTAGTTTAGTTGGAGTTCATAGTGTTCAATAGCCTGATGGTTGTTGGGAAGAAGCTGCTTCTGAATCCAGAGGCCACAGTTCTCAGGTTATTCCCCTATTTATGCATATTCATAGTATCATACAGCATGGAAACAGGCCCTTTGAACCAACATGCCCCATCTACAGTAGTCCCACCTGCCTATGCTTGGCCCATATCCCTTTAAAGCTTTCCAATCCACAAACCAAACGCAGGCAAGTGGGACTTGTGTAGATGGGACATGTTGGTCGGTGTGGGTAAGTTGGTGACAAGGGCCACTTTCTACGCTGTAATATTCTATCCATGTACCTGTCCAAATGTCTCTTCAACGTTATGATAATACCTGCCTCCACTACCACCTCCGGCTGCTCGTTCCATATACCCACAACTCTTTGTGTAAAGAAAGTTATCTCTCAGGTTCCTATTATACATCTTTCCCCCCTCAATGTAAACTGGTGAGTTGCTGCTTTGCAGCGCCAGAGACCCGGGTTTGATCTTGACTACGGGTGCTGTCTGTACTGAGTTTGTACGATCTCCCCGCAACTGCATGGCTTTTCCCCAGCTGCTCCGGTTTCCTCCCACACTCTGAAGATGTGCAGGTTTATAGGTTAATTGGCCTTGGTAAGAATTGTAAATTGTCCCTAATGCTCGTGTATGGGGATCACTGGTCGGTGTGGACTCGGTGGACCGAAGGGCCTTTTTCTGTGCTGTATCTCTAAACCAAACTAAACATTGTGCAGTAAAGAACTGCAGATGCTGGTTTAAATCGAAGGTAGACACAAAATGCTGGAGTAACTCAGCGGGTCAGGCAGCATCTCAGAGAGAAAGGAATGGGTGACGTTTCGGGTCGAGACCCTTCTTCAATGTCCTCTGATCCTTGATTTCCCCTACTGTGAAGCAGCAAATCACTGGTTTAAATTGAGGGAGGAGGGGAAGGTTTTTTAAAGGAGTCTGAAAGTTTTTTTTTTTTACACAGAGTTGTGGGTAAAAGACCCTATGCATTTATCCAATCTATTCCTCTCACGATCGTTTACACTGTGGTACATAGAGATTTATTCACAAAATACTGGAGTAACTCAGCATTCAGACTGAAGAAGGGTCTCGACCCGAAACGTCACCC
The DNA here is from genome assembly GCF_053455715.1 of Rhinoraja longicauda. Taxonomy (NCBI): domain Eukaryota; kingdom Metazoa; phylum Chordata; class Chondrichthyes; order Rajiformes; family Arhynchobatidae; genus Rhinoraja; species Rhinoraja longicauda. The sequence goes on from NC_135968.1 coordinate 18,938,158, forward strand.
ATTCCTTCTCTCCCGAGATGCTGCCTGACCTGCTGAGTTACTCCAGCATTTTGTGAATAAATACCTTCGATTTGCACCAGCATCTGCAGTCATTTTCTTGTACATAGAGATTTAATGGGTTAGCATTTAAAACAAAGCTGTTCACTGTACCTCAGTACATGTGACAATATTAACCCTGACCTTGCAGCAGGGGAGGGAGTTCGCGCCGGTCACGTGTCGCTGGCCGGTCACGTGCCCCTCCAGCCGCGGGTTTCGTTCGGCATCATGGCGGCGCCGCCGTTGGCCGTTTACCTCTGGCTGTGCGGCGTGGCGGCGGCCGCAGCCCGGACGGCACCTCCCCCTCACCGCGCCGAGCTGCTGAGCATGCGGCCGGACCGCACGTCGGCCAAGAAGGTTTACCTGCAGGACGGGCTGCTGACGGTGACCGAGGGCACCCGCTTCAAGCTGCGCCTCTACGGCAGCGGCCTGCAGCGCAGCGGGTTGCTGGGCGACCAGGGCCACGGTCTCGCCTTCGTCGAGCTGATTGGCGGCCAGGACGGTCACCAGGGCAACCACCAGGGTGAACACCAGGCCGGTCGCCAGGGCAACTTCCAGGGTGAGCACCAGGCCGGTCGCCAGGGCAACTTCCAGGGCGAGCACCAGACCGGTCGCCAGGGCAACTTCCAGGGCGAGCACCAGGCAGGTCGCCAAGGGGGCGACGAGAGCGGCCTCTCGCCTTGTCCGCAGGACTCGTCGGACGTCATCGTGCTGGGCCTGGCGGTGGGCGAGCGCACGGCCGTGGCGGAGGTGGAGGTCCGCAGCTTCAGGAAGGGAGACACCGTCAAACACTACACCCTCTGCGCCCGAGTGGGAGGCCCCGCCTCCCAGGACTGGGTGCGTTTCGGCCGCCCCGACTTCCACCTGGTGCTAGTGGAGAAAGAGAAGACGACCAGCCTCAAGTACCAGATCATGGTCACCGTGCTCTTCGTCGGCCTCTCCACCCTCTTCAGCATCCTCAACATCAGTCTGATGGCCCTGGATCCGGTGGAGCTGCGGGTCATCAAGAACAGCGGCACAGAGGAGGAGAAGAAATACTCGGCGCACATCGAGTCGGTGCGCAAACATGGGAATTACTTGCTGTGCACGCTGATGCTGGGTGATGTGCTAATGAACTGCTCCCTGGTCGTGTGGCTCTGCCAGATCATACAGGTCACCTGGCTGACTATCTTGGTCTGCACTGGTTGCATTTTTTTCTTTGGCGAGATCATCCCTTATGCCGTCTGCTCCAGACACGGCTTGGCCTTGGCCTACAGCACCATCTGGGTGACTAAATTCTTCATGGTAGTCACATTCCCAGCCTCCTATCCCATCAGCAAACTCCTGGATCTGGTATTGCACCAGGAGATAAGTAATTTCTACACTCGGAAAAAGCTGATCGAAATGCTCAAGGTGACTGATCCTCACGATGGCCTGGTTAAAGAGGAGCTCAACATGATCGAAGGAGCTCTTGAGCTCAGGAACAAAACGGTGGAGGACGTGATGACACCTCTGCACGACTGCTTCATGTTGAGCTCTGATGCTTTCATGGACTTCGCCACCATGTCCGAAATCATGCAGAGTGGATACACCAGGATTCCTGTCTATGAGGGCGAGCACTCAAACATAGTTGATATACTTTTTGTGAAAGACCTGGCATTTGTGGATCCAGATGACGGAATGCCTTTAAATATTATGACCAGGTTTTATGGCCACCCTCTGCATTTCGTATTTAATGACGCAAGACTGGATGAGGTTCTGGAAGATTTTAAAAAAGGTGAGTCCATACAAGTGAACGGCACCTCACTATCAGCTTGGGTAGCTTACAACCCAACTGTATGAACAGTCTGAAGAGGGGTTCCGACCCAAAACGTCACCCATCCTTTTTCTCCAGAAATGCTGCCTGATGTTTATGTTCAGAATGAACATTGATTTCTCCAATTTTAAGTAATACCCTGCCCCTGTCCCCTTCCACCCTATATCCCTCCCTCTGGCTTTACAATTCACTCATCTTCTCTCCTTATCTGGCACTCCTTTGGCCCTTTTCATTTCTAGCCTTTGTCATGTATTCCACCCATCTGCTAATCAAACCCAGCTTACCCGTAGAAACAAATGCAGATGCTGATTTACAAAGAAGGACACAAAGTGGTGGAGTAACTCAGTGGGTCAGACACCACGCCTGGAGAACATGGATCAGTGACGTTTCGTATCGGTCCCGACTGAAAACGTCACTTATCCATGTTCTCTGGGGATTCTGTCTGACCTGCTGAGTTACTCCAGCACTTTGTGTCCTATATACACCTATCATTTGCCAGGATGGGCACAAAAACCTGGAATAACTCAGCAGGACAGGCAGCATCTCTGGAGAGAACGAATGGGTGACGTTTCGGGTCGAGTCCCTTCAGACTGGTAAGGGATAAGGGAAACGAGAGATATCGGCGATGATGTAGAGAGATAAAGAGCAATGAATGAAAGATATGCAAAAAAGTAACGATGATAAAGGAAACAGGCCATTGTTAGCTGTTTGTTAGGTGAAAATGAGCTTTGCCCTGCCCCCTTCTTTATTTTCCAGCTTTCTCCCCTTTAATACAATCACTCTAAAGAAGGGTCCCAACGCAAAACATTCCTTCCCCAAGTGGCGCCTATCCCACTGAATTCTTCCAGCATTTTTGTGATTTGCTTGAGGAGAGACTTGATTGACATTGTGAGGGTCCCAGTTAGAGTAAGCCAAGAGGACCTACTGCTCTTTGCACAGTGGTCAACCAAACAAGGACGTGAAAATTTAAAGTAATTGGTAGAAGAATTAAAGGGAAGATGAGGAAAATAAATCTCCCAGAATTTGGTAGAATTTGGAACTTGGTGCCTGTTAGGATTATTGAGATTGAAATACTTATTGGATTTTAAAGGTATACTGTGTTCATCATAGTTCAGGACCTAGTGATAGAATGTGCAGCCACAGTGCCCTCCATAATGTTTGGGACAAAGACCCATCATTTATTTATTTGCCTCTGCACTCCACAATTTGAGATTTGTAATAGAAAAAATCACATGTGGTTGAAGTGCACATTGTCAGATTTTATTAAAGGGTATTTTTATACATTTTGGTTTCACCATGTAGAAATTACAGCTGTGTTTATGCATAGTTCCCCCATTTCAGGGCACCATCATGTTTGGGACACATGGCTTCTCAGGTGTTTGTAATTGCTCAGGTGTGTTTAATTGCCTCCTTCATGCAGGTATAAGAGAGCTCTCAGCACCTAGTCTTTCCTCCAGTCTTTCCATCACCTTTGGAAAATTTTATTGCTGTTTATCAACATGAGGACCAAAGTTGTGCCAATGAAAGTCAAAGAAGCCATTATGAGACTGAGAAACAAGAATAAAACTGTTAGAGACATCAGTCAAACCTTGGGATTACCAAAATCAACTGTTTGGAACATCATTAAGAAGAAAGAGCACTGGTAAGCTTACCAATCGCAAAGGGACTGGCAGGCCAAGGAAGACCTCCACAGCTGATGACAGAAGAATTTGCTCTTTAATAAAGAAAAATCCCCAAACACCTGTTCAACAGATCAGAAAAACTCTTCAGGAGTCAGGTGTGGATTTGTCAATGACCACTGTCCGCAGAAGACTTCATGAACAGAAATACAGAGGCTACACTGCAAGATGCAAACCACTGGTCAGCCACAAAAATAGATGGCCAGGTTATAGTTTGTCAAGAAGTACATAAAAGAGCAACCACCATTCTGGAAAAATGTCTTGTGGACAGATGAGATGAAGATTAACTCGTATCAGAGTGATGGCAAGAGCAAAGTATGGAGGAGAGAATCAAAGATCCAAGATCCAAAGCATACCACCTCATCTGTGAAATACGGTGGTGGGGATGTTATAGCCTGGGCATGTATGGCCGCTGAAGGTACTGGCTCACTTATCTTTATTGATGATACAACTGCTGATGGTAGTAGCATAATGAATTCTGAAGTGCATAGACACATCCTATCTGCTCAAGTTCAAACAAATGCCTCAAAACTCAGTAACTGGCAGTTCATTCTACAGCAAGACAATGATCTCAAACATTCTGCTAAAGCAACAAAGGAGTTTTTCAAAGCTAAAAAATGGTCAATTCTTGAGTGGCCAAGTCAATCACCCGATCTGAACCCAATTGAGCATGACTTTTATATGCTGAAGAGAAAACTGAAGGGGACTAACCCCCAAAACAAGCATAAGCTAAAGATGGCTGCAACACAGGCCTGGCAGAGCATCACCAGAGAAGACACCCAGATGTCCATGAATCGCAGACTTCAAGCAATCATTGCATGCAAAGGATGTGCAACAACATACTAAACATGACTACTTTCATTTACATGACATTGCTGTGTCCCAAACATTATGGTGCCCTGAAATGGGGAGACTATGTATAAACACTGCTGTAATGAAACCAAAATGTATAAAAATGGCCTTTATTAAAATCTGACAATGTGCACTTTAACCACATGTGATTTTTTTATTATTATTGTAGGAGTACAGAGACAAATAACTAAATGATGGGTCTTTGTGCCAAACATTATGGAGGGACCTGTAGGTTGGTAGCTTTTTCAACGGTACCCAGGTGAGTTGAGACACATCAGCTCTGGTGTTGCTGTCCAGTTTCTGTTATTCCTTAAATGTCATTAATTTAGTTTATTGTCACATGTACAGATGTACAGTGAAAAGCTTCTGTTGCGTGCTAACCAGTCAGTGGAATGGCTATACATGATTACATTCAAGCCATCCCCAGTGTACAGATACAAAATAAAGGGAATAGAAATGCTGCTATTGGAGTAGAGATTTGAAAGAGTGGAAGGATTGTAATGCTTGATTGCAGATCCACTTTTGTGACCAGCATGCAGAGAGTCACTTGGCTTGGGCGCCGTCTTGTATTAAATGACAGTCAGCTGAGTTTCTAAGTCAATCAATGTCCTTTGTACACTTTACATTGGGAGAAATTTGTCACATAAAGTTCCAGTAATAGTCCTGCAGTATTTAGAACTATGAAGATGAACATCAGAGCCGGAACCAGATCATTTCTGCTACAGTGTTGTACTTGGCCCTGAGAGGAACTTTGAACCAGAAACATTATTTCTGAGCATTGCTTCTACTTCCAGCAACCCCACTTCGTCCCAGCGTCCGCCCATTTGTTGCTGAATGCTGGTTCATGTCTTTGACTATCTCAACGTACTTCTGGGTGACCTTCCATCCTCTAGCCAATGTAAATTTGAACTCATCCCAAATTTTGCTATATCCTAACTTACACCAAGAATCTTTCATGTATCACCCATATTTGAAACTTGAACTATCACCTACTCCACCAGCATCTCAGTCTTAAAAATGCTTATGTCTTTTCTGACTTCTGTAGTCCAGTCTCCGATACCTCCTCCAGGACTACAAAACTGCTGTTTAGTTTAGAGATACAGCATGGAAGCAGGCCCTTTAGCCCACTGAGTCCACGCCGGCCAATGATAATGCATACACTTGTTCTATCCTACACAGCAGAGACAATTTTCAGAATCTAATTTGACGGCAGACCTGTGAGTCTTTGGGATGTGGGAGAAAACCAGAGCTCCTGGAGAAATTCCACATGGTTACAGGGGGAATGTGCACACTGTGTACAGACAGCACCCGTAGTTAGGATCGAACCCAAGACTCTGGCGCTGGGAGGCAGTAACGCCATTATTATCACTGACATGGAAAGCTAATGTAGACAGTATTTAAATAAAACATAGCATGCTCTACAAGGGCTCTGAAATATCCCTGAGTCTGGCTCCTGGGAGGCAATACCCTGTCCTCTTGTTTGCAGCCCCAGAACCTCAGTCTCTTTCCCCCTAACTATTGAGTCTCTTATCATCATTGGTCTGTCTGACTTCACCCTTTCCCAGCTGAGCCTCAGAGCGGTTATGGTAACACAGACCTGGCTGTTGTTGACGCCCTCTTAAAGATCACTACCCCTTCCACAGTATCCAATATGAACCGTTACTGAGGGGAGTTGCTACAGGGGAGCCCTGCACTGTCTGCTTACGCCCTTTGCCTTTCCTGGTGGTCACCCAGTTACCTGTTGCCTGCTCCTTGGGTGTGATCACTTCACTAAAACTCCTATCTATGATGCTTTCAGTGTCCCAGTGACCGGGACTGGATCTAACTCTGGCTCCAGTTCCTTGACATGGAGAGTCAAGAGCTGCAGCTGGGTGTATTTTCCAGGGACCAGGGACACTGGAAATTTCCCTGATCTCCCATATCCTGCAGGAGGAACATACCACTGCCCTAACTACCATTCCGCCTGCACTGTCTGGAGTAAAGGTAAAAAAAAACCTTGTCTGTTCTCACCTATACCTGCACGGTGTTGTGGCAGTAGAGTTGCTGCCTTACAGCACCAGAGTCTCAGGTTTGATCCTGACTACGAATGCTGTCTGTATGGAGTTTATACTTTCTCCCCTTGACGGCATGGGTTATCACTAGGTGCTCCGGTTTCCTTCCACACTAAAGACGTGCAGGTTTGCAGGTTAATTGGCTTTGTTAAAAATTGTAAATTGTGCCTAATGTGTAGGATAGTGCTAGTGTACGGGAATCACTGGTCGGCGCGGACTCAGTGGGCCGATGGTTATGTTTCCAAGCTGTATCTAAACTAAACTGAACCTCTGCTTAGACCGAAGCCTCACAAACCAAAACCTCACCACTTACTTCTCAAACACTGTTCTTCAGCCTCAAACACAGTCACTCTCACAATGGGTGCTCCACGAGAGCCCAGCACGTTTTAAATACTCGCCCCAGAGTCTGTTCACTATGCCCATCAGGATCAGAAAGAAGTTAAGCCTTACCCTACTCAGCACCATTTATTTTGTCTCGGTGATTTGAACTTAACAAGTGGAAAAACGTGAACTGGAACTCGTGTATCACAAATTCATTAGTAATGTTTTGTTGCCTCAGGTCGAGGTAGTATTACTGACCTTAGCAGATTTGTATTACCACAGTAAACCCTTGCAACAACAGATTTTGGTTATGGCAGACCGGGGCTCCCATTGCACTGTCCCCCGGTTCTGCCAGTTACCCAATGAGCAGGTGGGAGCGGAGAGAGCAAGCAGGATGTAGGCGGCGTGAGTACTGGACCCATCCCTGGTGCACCGCGTGTGGGCCCGGGTGCTCTGTGGTTCCCCAGCCTGTGAATTGCCAGTTGTTTAACCCCCCACCATTGCTGCGTTTCTTCCCCCCTGCCTTGGGTTAAACTTTACCCTATCCCCCAACGCTCAGTTACAGTGGACCATTGGCAATATCAACACCATTGCCTTCCCCCATGGTCCCTTGTAGCGAGGGTCCACTGTATTACTAATTTTTGTTAAAATTTACATCTCACTTATGTCCTGAAAATACTAATAAAAAGCACAAACATTTGACACCTGCTGCCTGAGAGGTTATTGGAGAAGAATCAATCAAGGGTTTCCAAGAGGGGAACTGAAGATCCACTTGAGGAAAATAGTTTGTCAAGCTGTGGAAAAATATGAAAAGAAGTGAAGTGCCAGATTGCTCCCTGTCTGGGGACTGGCATGGACTCGTTGGGCAGAAGGGTCTTCTTTTGTGCTGTAAGAATTAAATTATTCTAGGCTTTTCTCTTTAACTTAAATGTTATTTAAGTCATTTTAAGTGGGAAGAAGACACAGAGACAGTGCTGGGTCAGGCAGCATCTTCGGAGGACATGAATAAACAATGTTTCAGATCAGGAGCCTTCTTCAGACTGACTATTTCAGTCATTTTATCTTCATTCAACATTCTCATACTATAGAGGATTCTGAATAATAATGTCTATTTAAAGAATAGCAAAAATAAAAATAGACAAACATTAGATTAATCTTTCACATTCCTAAATTTAGGTTAAAACAACTTCTTTGAAGTTGTAATCCAAAAATAGATCTGTTGCTATGGAAATTTCTGAACTGTGTTTTGCTGTTGTTGTGATTATCGCAAAGGGGATGGTTAACTTGCAATGTTTGGTACTCTGACATTGCATAGATTTAATTTAGCATTTTATTAATCTATAATGAATCATGTGTAGGAAGGAATGGCAGATGCTGGTTTATACTGAAGATAGACACAAAGTGCTGGAGTAACTCTGGGTCAGGCAGCATCTCCGCAGAAAAAGGATGGGTGACATTTCATGTCGTAACCCTTCTACAGAATGAATCATTACTGATTTAAAACAAATGTGGATGTTGTTTCTCAGCCCAAGCATCAGATGGTGGAATTAAGTTTGTAGTTCAGTTGGTGGAATGAATGCTGTAAAAACGAAAATTTTCAAAATGTTTACAAAATCGTCGTAGTGTTTTAATAGATTTGTTATTGTATTTTCTATATATATTATAATAAGGCTCCAGTTTCTCGAATCTCCCACTGAGCACTGGTTGGTTCTAGGGTTAAATCCATCGGATGCCTGTGTGGCCATTCTTCAAATATGAAGCCAGTTAGTGAATGGGACGGGATGCATAACAATGTGCTGGAGTAACTCAGCGGGTCAGGCAGTTTCTCTACAAAAAAGGGATAGGGGACATTTTGGATTGGGATCCTTATTGAGACTGAACTGAAAGGAAAGGGGGGTGGGTTGGTGAGGAGATGGAGGCAAGAAAAATCCAGGAGCAATCGGGGCCAGCTGCAAATTTCCTCAGGCAGGGTGGTGCCTGGTTGGGCCTATTGTTGGCTAGTAGGAACCACAGGGGGATCAGTGAGCGAGGGTCTTGCAGATCTCCCATCGGAGAGAGGAAGAGAAAGGGACGCATAACATTTTGTCTTCATTATTCTCCTCAAACAGATTTTCTAGCAGTATCACAGGAAAGCAATTATAAGCCAGATCTCTGCCTGATTTTTTTTTCTCCTCTTACTAGCCCAGTGCATTCTAATAGTTATGGCATTGGTTGAAATCATGGACTTTTAACTGCAAGTAGAGCAGGTCCCCACAAATGGTAATCTAACTGGTGAGAAAAATGGCCCACTTGAGGGAAACCAGGAACTGCAGATGCTGGTTTTCAAAAAAGACACAAACTGCTGGAGTAACTCAGCAGGTCAGGCAGCATCTCTGGAGAAAATGGATAATTGCCATGGCCGTGTCTTTGGGTATCTTTAAAGCTGAGATTGACAGGTTAGTAAGGGTGTCAAAGGTTATGGGTAGAAGGCAGGAGAATGGGGTTGAGAGAGAAAGGTAGATCAGCAATGATTGAATGGCGGATTAGACTCGATTTACAGAATGGCCTAATTCTGCTCCTATGACATGAACTTCTGAAAACATCTTGCCCTTATTCTGGGCTACGAGGTTCGAGTCTGCGCCCAAAGTGGTTTTCTATCAATGCACTGAGGATCGATCTCTAGTCTCTAGTCTCTAGTCAATTATACTTTGTGCGAGCTTCAAGTCCCTTCAGATGATGGGACCTTTACTAGACCTTAAATGCATGAAACTTTAGAGAAACAGTGTTTTAGTTTTAAAATAGACGAGGTTTCTGTTATCCTTGGTATTTCTATCTTACACTTTATTGGGCAAGTTTTTCAGCACAGTGTAAGTCCATTTTGTCAGCGTCCTTGTTTGTTACTGCTCCTCGTTCTGTAGAGAGAGAGAGTGCCAAGTCCCAGTTCTCCTGCGGTCTGCCACATTTATTGTTAGTGTCAGCTCAGGCACATAGATTTCGTGGGTCAGTTAGAAATTTTCAGTAAGACATAGGATTGAACACTGGATTCATTCCATCAACTGCAAAGGAAATGGATTAAGTATGTGAGCTATCCACATGCTCAGATCTCTCTCTTCTTTCCGCTTAGGTTTCTGTTCTCAGACCTGATTGATTAACTTCTAATGTGGCAGTTACAGTAATAGTCTTACGTCGAACTCCTCCATGTGTGCTTTCCTTTTCGTCTTCGTGTACGTATGGTAGTCAAAAGCCACAGGATGAAATAATCCTGGATTGTTCAAAGGGCATGCAGATTTTTTTTAATGTGCTAAAGCAATGTGTTTTGCTCTGTACTGTGAGACCCATGTACATTCTGTAACAGGTAGACTGGGGTATCATAGAATTGTGGTTAAGTTACTGGAGTGAAATCCTGTGGATTGTTAAGCTGGAAACTTAGACTTTCGAGATACAGCGCGGAAACAGCCCCTTCAGCCCACCAAGGCAGCGCCAACCAGCGATCACTGTATGTTTCTTTTTTTTTTTTCCTAATCAGATGTGCAGCACTTTGGTCAACATGGGTTGTTTTTAAATGTGCTATACAAATAAAATTGACTTGACTTGACTTGACCCCTCACACTAACACTATCCCACACACTAGGAGCAATTTACAATTTTAACAATGCCAATTAACCTACATCGTTGGAGTGTGGGAGGAAACCGGAGCACCCGGAGAAAACCCTCACGGTCATAGGGAGAAGATGCAAACTCTGTATAGACAGCACCTGTAGTCTGCATCGAACCTGGGTCTCTAGTGCTGCAAGGCACTGCTGCGCCACTGTGCCGCCGCTAAATGAAACATGAGTTTCAATTCGGTATGAAGTTGAGGAATTTAAATTCAAGTAATAATTAAATAAAGCTGTGGTGGGGGATGTGGTGTGGAATCTGGTTGGCTGATATTGTTCAGGATGAGAGATTATCATGAATCTGGCCTTTACATGACCCCCAGATCCACTGCAGAGTGGTTGAATCTTAATCGCTATCTAAATAAAGAGCCACTCAGCTGAGGAGCAGGTACAGTGGACAATAGAGTTCCTATCCCTTGAACAAGTAAAAAAAGACGAAAAAGTATTCTAATTTCCAGAGGGAATATAACCAAGGAGATAATTTTTATTCAATCTTGTTTACGTGCTCTTGATGTATAACAAAGTTAGAATGTAACTGGATAGAAGTAAGACCTACTGCATCATGGTAAATATTTAACTATTGAGGAATAGGAAGAAAGTCATAGGGTCATTCAGCATGGAAACTTGCCCTTCAAGCCCAACTTGTCCATGCCAAGTAGGATGCGCCATCGAAACTAGCAATTGCTCTTTTCCCCTCTAAACCTTTCCTATCCATGTACTTGTCCAAGTGTCTCTTAAATGTTGTTATTATGCCTACCTCAACTACCTCCTCTGACAGCTCACTCCATATACCCACCATCCTCTGAGTGAAAAAGTTGTCCCTTGGGTTCCTATTAAATCTTTCTCCTCTCACCTTAAACCTTTGTCGTCTGGTTCTTGATTCCCCTACTCTGGGTAAAAGACTCTGCATTCAACCTGTCAATTCCCCTCATGATTTATACATGGTCTGTATGATCGCCCCTTTGTCTCCTGTATTGCAAGGAATACAATCCTAGCTTGCCCAATCTCTCCTTATAGCTCCTAGCAATGTCTTCATAAAGCTTCACTGCTCTCTTTCCAGCTTAATTACATCCTTCCTACAGTGCAGTGTGCAAAACTGAACACAATGCAGTAAACCCTCGCTATTACGGACCATAGAGCGGGGAATGGTGTCTATTATTACTAATTGTCTGCTATAATCGAGTATAATATGACATTTCATGTGTAGACCCAAAAATAAAATATAGGCTGAGTGAGAACTGCACTGACAGGTGCCGTTTTTCAGCTGAAACGTTAAAGCAAAGCCTTACCTGCTCTAAGCCGCAAAGCTGCAAGGTCTCAATGCAGCAATACAGGTGGTGGAGGTGGCGGCTGCCATGGCACAGAAACTATGTGCCGGAAACTGGTGTTGACGGGCAAGGCAGAGGAAGCGGTAAGGGTGATGTTGGCAGTCCGGCCTGGCTCTGTAGTCCCTATAATCAAAATCCGTAATGAAGAGATCCGTGAAAACTAGGGTTTACTGTACTCCAAATGTGGCCTCACCAACGTCTTGTACAACTGAAACAGAACATCCAGCTTCTATACTCAATGCTCTGACTGATGAAACCTAATGTATCACTAGCCACTTTGACTACCTTATCTACCTGTGACACCACTTTCAGGGAACTGCAATTGTATCCTTCTGTGCCACAACACTCCTATTCACTAAAGGTTCTGCCCTGGTTTGTCTTCCCAAAATGCAACATCGCACACTTATCTGCATTGAGCTTCATTAGTCATTCTTTAGCCCACTTGCCCAGCTGATCAAGGTCATGCTGTAATTTTTCATAGCATGATCTATTTTAATCTTCTCTGTCTACGATACAACCTACTTTAGTGTCATCTGCAAACTTACTAATCATGCCTTGCACATTCTCATCTAAATCATTAATATAAACTACGAATAGCAATAGGCCCAGCACTGATCCCTAAGGCGCACCATAAAGACAGAATACAATACAATACAATACAATATATCTTTATTGTCATTGTACAGGAGTACAACGAGATTGGGAATGCGCCTTCCATATGATGCAATAAATTAATTAGCCAAAATTATACAACCCAGTGAAACAAAATTAGAAGCGGTTTTAAAACAGTATAAAGTTCAAGTAGGTCTGTGCCGGATCACTGCAATGTGACCATCCGGCTCAGCAGGACCGGTTCATAGCAGCTATGGCCCTGGGGATGAAGCTGTTCCTGAGTCTGGAGGTGCGGGCGTAGAAGGCCTTATAGCGTCTGCCCGATGGTAGAATTTTGAACAGACTATTGCAGGGGTGTGAGGAGTCTGTGAATGCTAATGGCTTTTCTGAGGCATCGTGTGTTGTAGATGCCCTCCAAGGCTGGTAGCTGTGTTCCGATAGTCTTCTGAGCTCTATGGACTACCCGCTGAAGAGCTCTCCTCTCAGTCTCCGTGCAGCTGAGATACCACACAGGGATACCATGCGTTAGGATGCTCCCTATGGTGCAGCGGTAGAAGGTCGTCAGCAGCTGTTGGGGCAGACCAGACTTTTGCAGTGTTCTCAGGTAGAACAGTCGTTGCTGTGCCTTCTTGACCAGCGCAGCGGTGTTAGTGGACCATGTGAGATCCTCCGAAATGTGAGTGCCCAGAAACTTGAAGCTGGACACTCTCTCCACACTGTCCCCATTGATAAAGATTGGAGCGTATTCCCCGTTATGTGATCTACGGAAGTTGATGATCAGCTCCTTGGTCTTGGAGGTGTTTAGGGACAGGTTGTTATCTGAGCACCAGTCCGCCAGGTTCTGCACCTCCGCTCTGTAGTTTGTTTCATCACCGTTGGTGATCAGCCCGATCACTGTTGTGTCGTCTGCAAACTTGACAATGGTGTTGGTGTCGAATGCAGGAACACAGTCGTGTGTGAATAGGGAGTGGAGCATGGGGCTCAAAACACAGCCCTGTGGTGTGCCGGTACACAGGGTGATAGTGGAGGACAGGTGCGGGCCCAGTCTCACTGCCTGCGGTCGCTCCATCAAGAAATCCAGGATCCAGTCGCATAACGACGAGCTGAGGCCTAGCCGGTGGAGTTTGGTGATGAGCTTGGTGGGGATGACCGTGTTGAAGGCAGAGCTATAGTCAATGAATAGCATCCTCGCGTACGTGCCGAGCCCTGTCTCTCCAGGTGAGTCAGGACAGTGTGAAGAGCCAGAGAGATGGCATCCTCTGTGGATCTGTTTGCCCCGTATGCAAATTGATGCGAGTCCAGTGAGGCAGGGATACTGGATTTGATGTGTGAGAGGACCAGCCTTTCAAAGCACTTCATGACTATAGGAGTTAGGGCAACCGGACGGTAGTCATTCAGGTTGGTGATTTTTGCTTTTTTCGGCACTGGCACTATGGTAGCCGACTTCAGGCAAAATCTTGAATGACCGGAACTCCATCCTGTACTGTTCTTGTTCAGAATGATTCCTACTAAAAATCTGACCGATTAGCAGCCTAATTTCATCTAACCTGTCTGCTGATTTTGAGGAATGTTATTTATGGCATTCAAAAACAGATCTTTTTAAATGCCACTTATATTACAGACATAGAATTATATTGATCAAACAAGATCTCTATGTTGGAACAAAGAACAGCACCATGATGCCATCTATCGATCTTCTATATACTAAAACTCTCGTTTGTTTGTTTGTTTCTTCCTGAACTACAGCCAAAATGGTACATGATAGCGTGACAATTTTAGGCCCACCTTACTCACCGTTGGCCCTTTGGTGCTAATGGAAGAAGTTTCATTGAAATTGCTGTTATATTTTTTAAGTTATTCACATTTTAAAGTGTAAATCTTTCTCCTGGGGAGGAAGGGAGGAGGGGGGTGTGAGGGAGCGGGGAGGATGGAGGAAAAGGGGGGTTGAGGGGGATGGAGGGGGGAGGGCGGTGGAGGGAGGAAAAGGGAGGGGGAGGGGGATAGTGGAGGGCAGTGGAGGGAGGGGGGGGGTGGGAGGGAGGAGGGGGGAAAAGGGGGTTGGGGAGCTGGGTGGGGGAGGGGGAGAAGGGTAGGGGAGAAGGGAGGGAGGGGGTGGGGGAGGGGGTGGAGGAGGGAGGGGAGGAGGGAGGGTGAGGAGCAGGGGGAGAGGGGGGGGGGAAGAGGAGGGGGGGGGGGAGAGGGTGCTGCACTAACGTCGGAGAGGTTTGGGCTCAACGGGTCCACTTGGTCTAGTTGTAAACTAATCCTATCTGCTTGCACATGGTCCCTTTCCCTCTATTCCCTGCCAGTTCACTTAACTGTCAAAGTGCCTCTGAAACATTGCTTTCATATCTGGTTTTACCCAACAACACATTTAAGGTAGGTACCTGAGTTCAAAACAGTGCAGGACAGAAACAGGCCCTTTAGTCCATGTCTGTGCCAAACATGAACCAAGTTAAACTATTCTCTGCCTGCACAAGATCCATATCCCTCCATTCCCTACGTATCCATGTGTCTATCTAAAAGCCTCTTAAATGCCCCAATCATATCTGATTCAACCCCCCTGGCAGTGCATTCCAAGTACCAGTTGCCTTCTGCTTTAATGAGGTTCAATGTGACCACCCTGCTCTTTGCTCTGTGCTTCTATTTAGTTTAGTATAGTTTAATTTATTATCACGTGTACCGAGTACAATGAAAAGCTTTTTTTTTAAAGTACTATCTAGTCAGAGGAATTGAGCTGTGATTACAATTGAGCCGTGTACAGATACAGGATAAAGGGAATAACCTTTAGTGCAAGATAAAAGTCCAGTAAAGTCCGATTAAAGATTTATGTAGTCTAGGACAGCATGGGCCTCCTAACTATGTTCTTAACGTATCCTTGTACAACTATATAATTTCGTTTCTGTGCTACCTTTAGAACTCTGCCATTTAACTTACATTGTCTTCCCTTGTTCTTTCTGTAAAACCTTCTTTGTTTATTTTGCATTCAGTGGCCTCGTACTATTCTCTTTTATTTAAATTTTTATTTAACTATTTCTTTTTAAAAAATTAAAAAATTAACCTTGTTCCCCAAAATTTGGTTTCAACTGAAAATTTTGAGATTTCAACCGGCACACTTGTATCTTTTCATCTATCAAAAAGGCAGTGATTCCAGAACTATCCTTTGTGGATCATTACTGTTCATGACTTGAAATTAATAATACCTTCTGCAATCCTTTCATCAAACTTCTAAGTTATCTTATCAAAAAATTAAGTCTGCTGTTGCACCTTGAGTGATAATGATTAATACTCTGTGCCTTATTTAATAGTAAGGACTGATTTCCTCTGGTGTATTGAACCAAGTTGCAGATGTATGAAAGCTCAAAGTTTCCCTTGGGAATTTAGTTGCTATAAGAGAAGAGGAAACAGAAAAAGCTTCTTTGTGGATCATCAAATAACAGATCATCATGGAGAGACTGAAAATAAATTCTGGAAAATACTGCTAGGAGCAAGATTTAAAAGTTTTGAAATGGTCGATGAACTGAGTGAGATTAATTTTTTGTTTGAATCTTGGTAAGAGGTTTTCTTAAATAAACATGCATTTACATCAAAAATAGTCACAAAATGCTGGAATAACTCGACGGATCAGGCAGAATCCCTGGAGACCATTGGTAGGTAGAGTTTTGGGTCGGAACAGAGTTTTGAGTATGAAGACGGGTTGTGACCCTGAAACATCACTTAGCTATGTCTCCAGGGATGCTACCTGACCCGCTGAATTACTCCAGCATTTTGTGCCTCTCTTTGGTATAAACTAGCATCTGCAGTTAATGCATTTTCATCAAGTGCATTAACAATCTCATTCACAATGATCAGCAGGATCTGGTTGGTTAGCCCATACAAACCTATGATAACCTTGCAGATGCTATTCTGTTCAGGTCAAATTTCAGATTGCAAGCTTTAATTCTTCGGAGAGGGTCTGAATTATAACTACTTGAATGAACAGTTTTCAGTAGCTGTCCAAGCAATATCCACTTCGACGCACTGCATAAAACAAAACTTTTACGAGGTGACTATTCCTCTGGTGATAACTGTACATCTGTGCAGTTCACATCTGTCATCTTTGAGTCCTCTCTGAGTTCTGCAAATGTTCAATTTAATTAAACTTATTTCATTTGACGCTTTTGAAGATTGCTTATGCTTCAGCATGGATAGAAAAAATATTTATGAATGACGTTGAGGTTTGCAAGTTACTATGGATCCATTTCAACTTCATCTCAATGATATGAAGTACAGGAATTGAATATGATGAAATGATTCTTTGGTCTTGGGTAACACATTCATTGGCCAAGAAAATTTTGATTTGCACTTCAGGCATAAGTGGTCACATTGCTTTATTTTGTGTTCGGATGCTATTTAGAAGCCCCCTTTCCTCCCGCTCAATGTTATTTGAAGCTGGTAAGATCTCAGAAGCCTTTCTGTTGCACCTTTAACAAGTTCCTTGTTTCAGACAGTATTTTAGGTCGAGAGGTTTATTCCATTCATAATAACTGGCCATCGCTTATGATTAAAACCTACAATCTAAAATTTGTTGTTTTCTGTGTGGTGGGCATATTGTTAATATAGATAATGGAAAGGCATGTTCTTTTGATTAAAATCTGTGTCTTGCTGATGTGAGGCGGCATGGTGGCGCAGCAGTAAAGTTGCTGCCTTCCAGTGTCAGAGACTCATTACTTGCTGATATTGCTAGGCCTCATCTGCCATCAACTTATCTGATACTTTTCTCAAACTGTTTCTGTTGATGTTAACCGTAGTAGGTATTTAACTCTGTGATAAATACTTTAGCCTTTCATACAGTTTGTTTAATCTACCAAACTCTCCTCTCATAAGGATTTAATTTTCCATTGCTCTCTTGTCCGAGTTCTTATGTCATTTACAATGTAACAAACATTAAAATTCTTACAGTAAAACTCTTTGTTTTTGGAAGTTTAGTTTAATTTATTGTCACATGTATGGTACAGTGAAAAGCTTTTTATTGCGTGCTAACCAATCAGCAGAAATACCTTGCATGATTCCAATCGAGCTGTCCACAGCGTACAGATACATGATAAAGTGAATAAAGATTAGTGCAGGATAAAGTCCAATTAAAGATAGTCCGAGTGTCTTCAATGAGGTAGATGGTAACTCAAGACTGCTCTCTAGTTGTTGGCAGGATGGTTCAGTTGCCTGATAACAGCTGGGAAAAAACCCATCTCTGAATCTGGAGGTATTCGTTTTCACCCTTCTGTACCTTATGCCTGATGGGAGAGGGGAGAAGAGGGAGTGACCAGGGTGAATCTCATCTTTGATTATGCTCGTGGCCTCGCCGAGGCAGCGTGGTGTACATGGAGTCTTTGAAGGGAGGTTGTTTTGTGTGATGGTCTGGGCTGCATCTACAATTCTCTTGCTGAAATGGGGTTGTTTTTTTAAGTAGAGCATTAGCATTGCCTAACCTGGGTTCAGTCAAATGGCCTGTTTTTGTAATCTACTTATTTGATTCTCTCCTCTGAAAGCTACCATTGAATCCATTCACCCACCCCTTTAGATGATGCATTTCAGATTGCAGCAACTTGCTAGGTTTGAAAATAGTTTCCTTATGTTGCCTCTGTTTCTTTTATAAATTATAATAGATCTGTATCTTCTGGTTACCAATCCATGCCGGTGTAGAATTTCCCTGGATTAGACTCAACAGTTCAAATCCAAATCAGAGAATAACTGAAGAAAGATGGGGTTTACAAGCACGATAAGTGATTTTGGAGGAAATATTTAAGACAAACAAAGCAATAGGGTACTATTTAATTAAAGAGTAACAATGGATCCAAAAAAGCATCCAAGTGGGGATAAGCAATTTTAGAAACGGAAAATTTATGAAACAAACAGTAGAACAGTCTGAAGATGGGTCCTGACCTGAAATGTTGCCTCCCCGTGTTCTGACCCTCTGAGTTACTCCAGCACTTTGTCTTTTTTTTTAGGCAGTACAGTTAATATTGTTATTGAGGAATGGTCTGAATAATGCTTGAAAAAGGAAAAATTAACATATTTTTTAATATACATTCAGAATAAATGGAAGAGATGCGTCCAGCTTTACTTAAACGGAAAGCATAATATCAAATGACATAAGGAATTCTATGCGATAGGCAATTGATGTTAGTTAAAGAAACAATATTAAATGGGTAAGGTGCTGAGAGGACCAACTGGGTAAATTTATGAGACGAGTGGTGGAAAATTGAAAAGAAGAAAATAAACCAAGTCCAGGGGTGAAACTGAAAGTAAGAACTGGAGTAACATAGGTAAATTATATTTCCTTGTCATGGGCTGTTTACTAGCCAACACTGGAAAGACGGGGGAGAGGGAGGGAGGGAGGGAGAGAGAAATAAAGTGCAAAAAAAGGAGAGCTGTTGGAGGAACAGGTCAGGCAGCATCTGTGGAGGAAACTGGACAGTCACTGTCTGGATCACAAACTTTAATCTAGACTGAAAGAGTAGAAGGGAAGTAGCCAGTATCAATTGATTGGGGAGGGGGGGGGGGGGGAGACATAGAAACAGAAAATAGGTGCAGGAGTAGACCATTCGGCCCTTCAAGCCAACACCGCCATTCAATTTTATCATGGCTGATCATCCAAAATCAGTACCGCGTTCCTGCTTTCTCCCCATATCCGTTGATTCTGTTAGCCCAAAGAGCAATATCTAATTCTCTCTTGAAAACATTCAGTGAATTGGCCTCCATTGCCTCTGTGGCAGAGAATTCCACCGATTCACAACTCTCTGGGTGAAAAAGTTTTTCCTCATCTCAGTCCTAAATGGCCTACCCCTATTCTTACACTGACCCCTCATTCTGGACTCCCCCCAATATCGGGAACATTTTTCCTGCATCTTGCATGTCCAATCCCTTAATATTTTTATCTGTTTCTATAAGATCCCCTCTCATCCTTCTAAATTCCAGTGAATATAAGCCCAGTCGATCCATTCTTTCATCATACGCTAGACCTGCCATCCCGGGAATTAACCTGGTATGGAGGGAGGTATGTGCCAAGAGATAAGAGATAAGAGATGGCGGCACGGTAGCGCAGCGGTAGAGTTGCTGCTTTACAGCGAATGCAGCGCCGGAGACTCAGGTTCGATCCTGACTACGGGTGCTGCACTGTAAGGAGTTTGTACGTTCTCCCCGTGACCTGCGTGGGTTTTCTCCGAGATCTTCGGTTTCCTCCCACACTCCAAAGACGTACAGGTATGTAGGTTAATTGGCTGGGTAAATGTAAAAATTGTCCCTAGTGGGTGTAGGATAGTGTTAATGTACGGGGATCACTGGGCGGCACGGACTTGGAGGGCCGAAAAGGCCTGTTTCCGGCTGTATATGTATGATATGATATGATATGATAACAAGTGATGTGGATATCGGTGAGGAGGGATTGATTCCTCAGATAAGAGTCAGGAATGGAGATTTACTGTAAGGATATTTACTGCAAAACTTCCCAGCATTTTTCAGCACCTTCACATGCAGTTAGATGTGGAAATCCAGCAATTGCTCTCAATGTTCCCTAGCTTCCTCCACCATTTTTTTTTTTAAGCATCTTCATAGATGCGATCAACATAGAATCATGGATTTAGTCATACAGCATGGAAACAGGCTGTTCGGCCCAACCTCTCATACCGACCAACATGTCCCACCTACACTAGTCCCACCTGCCTGCATTTGGCCCATAGTCCTCTAATCGTATCCTATCCATGTATCTGTCCAAATGTTTCAATTTGATGTGTATTTCAATTCAAAACAATGGGGGGAAGAACCTGTAAAGGGAAACTGCATAAAAAATAAACCTTTATTATTTGCGAAGAAACTCTGTTGAACATCACAATGATGACCTACCTGATAGAGATATTGTTTAAAAAGAGATTGTAAAACTAGTTGAGCAGGGCTAAGCTACTACATACCATATTACCATACGACATAGAAGGTCATTTGAATGTGCCAGCTCTTAGAGTTATCCAATCTCCTACATATTTCCACTTATTTCACACATGCCCACTTACGGCCCCTGATTCTCCGAACATCAACTTCACCAGGGGTAAGGTACAACAGCCAATTAACTTAACAGTTACATGTCATTATGATGTGGGAAGGAACCCAGAGCATTTGGGGAGAGGGGGTGGGAATGGTGAGGTGAGACATGTGGTCTCAGAGAGACTGCAAACTTCACTCACAAACTGGAGATCAGGGTTGAACTCGAGTCTCTGGAGCAGGGAGGCAACTGCAATACAGACAACCCTCGTTAGGGGAGGGGAAAGGTGAAAGTTATTGCTGATTGTCCACTGTAACTGAAAAGGGGTAAATATGTACAGCATTGGAAAATAGCCAATAAACATACACTAAACAAGACACAATGTCGAATCTACACTGAACTTTAATGAAAATGCATTTGCTCCAACCATTTAGCAGTAACTATGTAAAACAACAAACTTGTTTCTTTGTTCCCAATGCGAACAGACGCCTTGGTTACAACAGATTTCATCCACTATAACCAAAATCCATTATAAAGAGGTTTGTAATAATGAGGGTAGACTGTATTTGCAATGCCACTGTGCACTGGTCAATATTGGGAGCCCTGGAAGCATGACATTGCATGCAAATAGAGGGTTTTTGTATTTCTATACTAACTTTCATGAAATAAATATTTATATTAGTACTTTCCATTCAAAATGTTTACATCAAAACTATTGCTCGCTTCTGGACAGGAAATGTATACTTCAACAGAATTTGCATTACGGTACAAATAAATCTCCTTCAGCATTGCTTATACAGTATCTTGTTGTTTGAAAGAAATTCTGACCTTAAAGTGAGGTCTGTGCAGTGGATTTTTGTTTTCAGAGATAAATTGTAATTTGGTGCCTTCTGTTGGGCATCTGTGGAATTCAGCAACTTTAGTGTCATCAAGCAGGCTGAACAACAATTAATTTTGAGCAGTTCTCATATCCAGCAAATCATTAAGTAAAATGCACTGATTTTTTTGAAAGCTCAAATATTTGGCAGAAATCTAAATTAAGATGAGGATAACATCGTGACACAAAGCTAGAACTTAGATTATCTCAAACTTTAAAATATGTTCATCACTGTCCTATCATGGAATTTTCAAATTTTATCCTGTAAGAATGATACTTCAGAGATATTTTTTTTTCAGGGCAAAAGGAACAATTAGTATTTTCTGATTGTATATAATTGACACCCATCAGCATCTCAAACATTTTCAGTGGTTGTTATATTACAAAAACTATATGGAAATTGAAATGCACATCAAATCAACGATTCTATGTGGACTGTGTCTGAAGATTTCATGAAAAACTCAGATGACGGAGGAGCAAATTAACTTTGAGTATGACTGCTGGATTTCTGTGTTTAACTGCATGCCAAGGTATCAGAAAGTGCTGAAAATTTTACGGCGAATAGTGACAATACTGATAGTTTCACCATTAATGCAACTGCAGAGTCCAAGACAGCGCCTTCAGGGAAAATGTGGAAAGGAAGGGTGCTTCTTACACACAGTTGAAATGCTTTTTGATGCTTTTCTAAATGATTACTGAAAGAAGTTTTAACTCCAAAGTAGTAGAAGGTTAGAAAGGATTACTGAATGAGGATTATATTGAAATAGCTTCAACATTAAGGGGGGTGGCACGATGGCGCAGTGGTAGAGTTGCTGCCTTACAGCGCCAGAGATACGGGTTTGATCCTGGTCACGAGTGCTGCCTGTAAGGAGTTTGTACGTTCTCCCCATGACCTGCGTGGGTTTTCTCCGGGTACTCCGGTTTTCTCCTACACTCCAAAGAGGTACAGGTTTATAAGTTAATTGGCTTTGGTAAAATTGTAAATTGTCCCTCGTGTGTTTAGGATAGTACTAATGTACGGGGTGATCGCTGGTCGGCACGGACTTGGTGGGCCGAAGGGCCTGTATCTCGAAACTAAAAACTTAAACTTAACTAAACTAAAGTTAAGATTGGAGCAGAAGTGTTGCTGATGCCTGATTCCATTAGTAGTAGATGCTATAAATCCAAAATCTGAACTTTATTAGAACTATATGACTTTCTCATTATATTTATTACTTGTTGATTATCGTGCCATGTTATGATGGGTCCACTTCTCTGTATTTATCATCAGGTAAATCTCATCTGGCAATTGTACAGAAAGTCAACAACGAGGGAGAAGGCGATCCTTTCTATGAAGTGCTGGGTATCATCACATTGGAAGATATAATTGAAGAACTAATAAAATCAGAGATCCTGGATGAAACGGACATATACAGTATGTACTGCTTCTTGTCACCATCTTCTGGAATGATTGACCAGCTTCCTTTGTTAATATTCGCAGTGTATTTAATGAAATAGCACTTTTTTTCTTCTGTGACGCTGCCAGACTGCAATTTTCCTTTCAGCTATTCTTTCATGAATTCAATAGTTGTAGATCTTGACTAAAACCTTTCATCTTTCTACTCAATGAGCCGCAGAGCAACTCCAAGATAATATTGTTGCAATGTTGGCAACATGACTTCTTATATTTTTGAATGGCATTATAAATGTACCTAATAAGGCTGAACCTGTCCATTGTATCTGAGATGCACCATTGTTGTTAGGGAATTGATGCTTCTTTTGCATGGGATTTTTGTAGAGCACCTCTTTTATTTCCCCAAGTCTTGATTGTTTAGTACGTTTAAGGTAATTAATGAAATATAGGGTGTGACGTGGTTTTGACCCAGATTATGGCACATTTAATTCTACAATCATCATGCGTGATTGATCTGTCACCATCACTCATCAATTAGGGGTGTAAAGGACATATTTATCAATTGGTGTTCAAGTCATGTTGGGTTATATCAACAGCAATTTTGTAAGTATGGTGGGTCGTCATAAAACATGTGGATACTTAAAAATGTATAATAGCTGAGTGTAAATCTACAATATAAATCTTTCCTCATTTAAAAAGATTTGGAGACAAGATGGAGGACGAGGACAGAGTAGGTGGTGTAGTAAGAGTCCAGAATATTTTTTTAAACTTCAGCTAATTTTAGAAAATCTGAGAATATAGTTAGTTCCTACTCCAACTTCCAAGGGATGTATTCACGTTTACTGATGGCAGTCCACGTTTGCAAGATTCGTCAATCTGATGGTGTTGTTGGAATTTTGATTTTTACATTGTCGCTTAGCCGAATTTGAAGACTTCCCCTGGTACAGCAGAAATAAAGGAGGCCCAGAAAATTTTGGAGCAACTTGCTGAGACGTGTGAAATTTTGACACGGTAAATGACAGCAGCAAATCCAAGGAGAATCCATCCACACCTTTGCTTAATTGTTCCATGCTTATCATTGACTTCAACTTCAGAATTCCCATGTGTTCTTCTGAATATGCAAGTGATTTTGGCTGTCATTTCTTAGGATTCCAGAAACTCTTAGCACTCTACTGCCTTGCCTTCCATGCTACTGCTTAAATCCTGGCCCTACTTGGATGTATTTGGGCCATGTAGTACTGAACACGTGAGACTTCTCTATTGGATGTTTTTGACTATATTGATTCAGAATCTTCATGCAATATCTTCATCATCATCTTCCACAACCATATTTTCTTCAGGTTCCACTGCTATGCTGCGATCCAGCTCATCACCTTCAGAGCTACCTTTTATCAAGGCTGCTGACTGTAGAAGGAAAAGATTTGGAGGAGACAATGTCTTCTCACATTGGAGGTATGTGGATCACATAGGAGCTACATAATTCTTATTATGTGAAGAGGAGGCCAATTACCATTCACAGCGTTTCCTTAACATGTCCCTTGGCCAATTGCAGCCATGGATGTAATGTAGCAAGCACAGTTTGGAGGCCACATCAACATTTTGACAAAACACATATATTTATTGATGATGGAATATACAGATAAATTCACAGGTTATTAAACTTTCAGCATCACAATAGTGGTTTTATGTAATCAACAAAGCAATCTCATTGAGTTATTTGTTATCAATAACTTGGTTCAAAGGAAGAACATATATACTTTAACATTTATCAAAATGCAAAATCTTTCAAATGATATGAACTAAATGAATGCCTACTATCAACTTTCTTTCATGTACATTGGAAACTCTTTGCTTGCCAGTAAATCACCATGTCAAACTTTCTGGAGTGGTCAATTGGCCATCATTCTCCTCTACTGTCTGCTGGTGGTCTTAGGATATTTAGCCTTCAACCTGTGACCTTGCAAAGCATTTGAAGTGTAACATCATGTATTCTGCTCAGATTTTTTCACTCACTTTCAGCCAGCACTTTTGACTTTTTGCCACTCGTGTGCCATTTTGGCTGGACATTTTTGGGGTTTGGAAATGGTGCCTGTTTTTAAGACTTGGCATCGGAGAATATCTTTTGGTCTCTTGCTCCCTTGCTTGATGTGGTCGTAAGTACTATTGCAACTTTTAAGAAACATTTAGACAGAAGGTAGGTTGAGACGGATATGGGCCAAAAGTGGATAGGTGGGACTAGTGTAGATGGGATAAGTTGGTCAGCATGGGCAAGTTGGGCCGAATGGCCTGTTTCCATGTTGTAAGACTCTATGCCTCTATTTATAACGTGCATCCTTCTTAATCTACTTAATATTTAGTGGTTGGAAATCAGTTGTGATTTCACATAAAACTTCCTGATGTCAAATCAAACCAAAACACAGCTCTGCAATATAAGTAATTTCTTACGACATTTCATTTTAACAGCTGAGTTTAAGTAAGGTTAATGTTATGCCATCTTAAATAAAATCCCAATAGTTCTATGTGTAAAAAAGAGAGAAAGATTAATACTAAAAAGGAATAATGTTATGGCTTAACAATTTGGAGCCAGCCAATGGGTTAAAAAAGTGTAGTGCAGAGGGAATAATTTGAGTTGGAAATTATTCTCTCAGCATGCTGATGGCTTATGGAAGCTAAAAGGTTGGTCAATTCCATATAACTCGAAAAAAAATAGCTTGCTTCAAACACACCAATAGATTTTCAACACAAAATCACATACCGAAGACAATTCTATGATTGTAGTTTTCAGTGTCAGTTGTGATGTTCACAGTACAATATTCTTTTTCTGTGTCTGAACCTTACTTGAATATCATTGTTATAATGGGAGAATTTGTGTAGAAACAAGGAACCGCAGATGCTGGTTTACTGAAGTAAGACACAAAATGTTGGAGTAACTCAGCGGGTCAGACAGCATCCCTGGAGAGCATGGATAGGTGACGTTTTGGATCAAAACCCATCTTCAGGGTTGAAGAAGGCTTAAGAATGTCACCTATCCACATTCTCCAGGGATGCTGTCCAGCTCTCCAGGCGGAGTTACCTCCAGCATTTTGTGTCTTTCCTTGGAAAATTTATACCAGTATTGCACGAGATAGTTTAATTCCATGCATGTCTATTTTTACTTCATGAAGCATTAGGAACCCATAGTTAATTGAGGAATTACATTTGCAAAAGCAAAAAGTGAGTAAGGGGATACTAGAATTTAAATTTAATTTAAAGGCTAAATTCCTTCCACTCCTTAATTAAAAAATATTTGCTTTCCAATTGCAGCTGACAATAGGACAAAGAATATAGCATTCAGAGAACGAAGACCACATGACTTTTCGCTATTCAAAGCCTCTGATACAGACATAAGAGCCAAGATGACCCCTCAGCTTTTATTTGCTACTCATCGATATTTAGCAACAGGTATGGATGATTTCTTTGAAGTGATGTTTCCGGCTGCTGTGGATGCTTCGAATTTTCTTAAAGATATACATAAAGTGCTGGAGTAACTCAGCGGGTCAGGCAGCATCTCTGGAGAAAAGGGATGAGTGATGTTTTGGGTCAGGACCCTTCTGCAGAATTTTCGTTGCTGTTCCATTTCAGAGTCAAATTGGAATTGAATTTTGTGCGGAAGGTATCATTATAAATGTGTCCAAAATCAAGATGCTGCAAATGTGGGATGTCTGAAACACAACAGAAAATGCTGACAGTAATCGGCAAGTCAGGCAATATCTGTGGAGGAAGAAAAAAAAGGATAAAATCAACCATCTTTTGTCTCTTCAATTGTCTGCTGACCTGTTGAGTCTTCCACTATTTTCCATTTTATGTTGGAAAGATATTCCTAGCCTTGGGTTTGTATGCAGCTGGTGTTCAGGTGCAAATTAAAGTCAAAATCAAACAAAACAAATTCTGCACTTAGAAATTACATAAAATTCAAACAGTTAATGATCACCTAAAGAAGAGAATATTTGAACCACATGGTAGATAATGGAAAATTCCAGATTGTCCTTTGGCACCCAACCCAAAGTATTATGAAGACTCGAGAAACAGCAGATGCTGGATTCTTAATAAAAACACAGAGTTCTGGAGGAACTCAGTAGGTTAGGCAGCATCTGGTGTTGGGGGGGGGGGAGGGTGGGGAGTGGGGGAATGGACGGATGGACGGATGATGTTTCGGGTTGCGATTCTTCTTTAGAGTGATTAAATTAAGAGATATCTTAAGAAGCACTTAGTTTAGGTTAGAGATACAGTGCAGAAACATGCCCTTTGGCCCACTGAGTCCGCACCAACCAGTGATCTCTGCACATTAACACTATCCTTCATACTCCAGGGACAATTTACATTTATACCAAGCTAATTAATCTAGAAACCTGTATGTCTTTGAAGTGTGGGATGAAACCAAAGATCTTGGAGAAAACTCACGCAGGTCAGGGGGAGAACTCCGTACAGACAGCACCCGTAGTCAGGATGGAGCCCGGGGTGCTGTAAGGCACTGACTCTATCGCTGTGCCACCGTGTTGCCCTCAAATCGCCACTTCAATCGCCTTGGCACTGAAGTTCCGGAAGATGGGGTGAGCATGGATGGGTGTCCACTGGATGGTGTGGATGTGATGGGCCGAATGGCCATCACCATGCTATAGGACTTTATGACTATGAAATTACTGATAATTCAAATTATTTCAGAATTTAAAAAAAAAACAATGCTGAAAAAGAATTACAAATTTGGAAGAGTTAGGTAAAAATAAGCACTTTTTCTTTGAGACAAGAGGCATGATGGAATACGAAAGGCAGACATTAAATTGCTAATTGTCATCATCTTATTCGGATAGAGGTGGAACCCTTCAAAAGTACACATGTATCAGAAAAGGTTCTGCTAAAACTTCTCAAGCATCCTCACGTCATCTGCGAATTCAAGTTTGATAAGAAAACCGAATCATCCGACCAGTATCTCTACCAACGGAACAAACCTGTTGACTACTTTATACTTATCCTAGAGGTATGTTCTTATCCAAATCCCTCCCTTCAACCTCTGACCTTGACCTTGGTCACTGGAACCTAAATACTTGAGGAAACAGTGGAATGAAATCCATGTGACCTACAGTGATCCATATTGGAAGAGTGGATGGAACATAAAATACTTTACAAATTGGTTAGGATTAACCAGAATTATTGGCTCACTGTTATGCTTACTGTTGTGTTTGATGTTTCACATACACACGTGACTTGTTGCCATGTTTGTTTAATGTAGGGAAAGGTGGAAGTTGAAATAAGCAAAGAATCCTTAACATTTGAAAATGGAGCTTTCACCTATTATGGAGTACCTGCACTTACAGGTGCAGTTTCTACAGGTAACATGTTCTCTTTAATAAAAATTGCAATCTTTAACATGTGCTTTAAAATATTGTAAGAGTTAGGAGTATATCCAGCTTCAACTGAGACTCCACAGCCATCATAGTTTATTTAGTTTTGCCTATCTGAACTCCATTTTGAAAAAGGCTACACTTGTTATTTAAGCCTTGTATTTTGAAACTGGGCTTTGTTATGTATTTATATCTTTGGAATAATATTATTTGTCTCAAGGTTAGTGGTTATAATAATAGGGCTGTACTCTGATTAGCTTCTGCACCAACTAACTATATGAACCACTGATTGACGGTCACTGAATTTGCCATCAGTTTAGGTCATGTCATAAGGAATAGGAGCAGAATAAGGCCATTCGGCCCATCAAGTCTACTCCACCATTCAATCATGGCTGATCTATCTGTCCCTCCTAACCCCATTCTCCTGTCTTTTCCCCATAACTTCTGACACCTGTACTAATCAAGAATCTATCTATCTCTGCCTTAAAAATATCCACTGACTTGGCCTCCATAACCTTCTATGGCAAAGAATTCCACAGATTCACCACCTTCTGACTAAAGAAATTTCTCCTCATCTCCTTCCTAAAAGAACGTCCTTTAATTCTGAGGCTATGACCTCTAGTCCTAGACTCCCCCACTAGTGCAAACTTCCTCACCCCATCCACTCTATCCAAGCCTTTCACTATTCTGTATATTTAAATGAGGTCCCCATTCATTCTTCTAAACTCAAGCGAGTATAGGCCCAGTGCTGACAAACGCTCATCATAGGTTAACCTATTCATTCCTGGGATCATTCTTGTAAATCTCCTCTGGACCCTCTCCAGAGCCAGCACATCCTTCCTCAGATTTGGCGCCCAAAATTGCTCACAATATTCCAAATGTGGCCAGCACTCTAGAGAGCCTCAACATTACATCCCTGTTTTTGTATAGAAGCCCTCTTGAAATAAATGCTAGCATTAAGTTTGCTTTCTTTACTACTGATTTGACTTGTAGATGAACGTTTTGGGAATCCTGCACCAGCACTCCCAAGTCCCTTTGCTCCTCCGATGTCTGGATTCTCACCCCATTTAGAAAATAGACTACGCCTTTATTCCTACCACCAAAATGCATGATTCCACATTTGCTACACTATATTCCATCTTCCACTTCTCTGCCCACTCTCCCAACCAGTGCACGTCCTTCTGCAGAGTCCCAGCTTTCTCTACACTACTTGCCCCTCCACCTATTTTTGTATCATCCGCAAACTTTGCCAGAAAGCCTTCAATCCCCTCGTCCAAATCATTAACGTTCAACGTGAAGTGTAGCGGCCACAGTACCGACCCTTGAGGAACTCCACTAGTCACTAGCAGCCAACCAGAAAAAGCCTCCTTTATTGCCACTCTTTGTCTTCTGCCATCCAGCCAACCTGCTATCCATGCTAGTGTCTGCCCCTTGATACTGTGGGCTCTCATCTTCCTAAACAGCCTAACATGTGGCATCTTATCAAGTAAAATCTAAGTAAACAACATCGACTGACTCTCCTTTGTTAAGCCGTTAACAAAGTTTGTTATGAAAATCGACACAAGCTGGAGTAACTCAGCGGGACAGGCAGTATCACTGGAGAGAAGGAACGGGTGACATTTTGAATCGAGACCCTTCTTCAGCCAGCATCTGCAGTTCCCTCTTACACATTTCGTCTGCTCCACTGCAAAATCTCCTCAAGGTATGTCTACTTTGAAGAAGTTCTCCTCACCCATTCCTTCTCTCCAGAGATGCTGCCTGTCCCGCTGAGTTACTCCAGCTCTTTGTGTATATCTTCAGTTTAAACCAGCATCTGCAGTTCCTTCTTACACAACCAGTTTGTTAAGCTGTTAACATTTAACACTCATAAGAGGTGATGGAGAACTCTTGAATTGATGTCTTTAATGCAATATTAATCATCATTTTCTATGAGGCTCATGCAGTTCTTTGTGTCTTCATTTTTTATGGTGCCTTGTTTTTTTATTCTGTGGTGAAAAATGAGATGTTGATTAAATGTAATTAAAATTTTATTCTCTCCGAAAACCAATAAACCTGTATAGGAAGAAAATGCCACCTTGCATGCTTTTGTAAAGTACACATTCAAATTATCCATTATGCACATCCCATTGTACTACCTGTGATAAGTGGCGTAAGCACTTGTATTGTTTCTAACGTTTAAGTGTACCAATTTGTGCCATTGTTTTAAACCAGGAATTAAAACGCACAAGTTCTAATTCATCAATAAGTTCTAATTCCCATTTTAATCTCATTGCACATGAAATAAACCTTGAAGCTTACATGTGGAAGCAAAATAGAAATCAAAATCAATAATTTAAAACTTTTAATCATGGAATGCACTGTCTAACTCATATAAAATTATCTCATTGGAATCAGTGAGCATATTCGGGAGTAATTACAGTTGAATATTCCATTTTATAATTCTACTAGACGGGCGTGGACCCATTGGGTCCAAACCTCTCCTGCACCCCTCCCCCAACTGACGACCTGTGGACCTGTTGCCTGCCGGGAAGTCTCCCCCAGGGCAGTGGGTGGGCGAGGGGGCAGAGGAAAGGGGAGAGGGAGCCACTCACCCCGGCCCTGGGCGGCCATCGCAGTGGCCAGAGCGAACCGTGGATCCGTTGGGTGCAAACCCCTCCTGCAGGGGCAGCTCGACGGTGACGGCCATCTTTTTTTTACCCTCTCGCTGCGCTGCATCACGGGAGGAAGGTCAGGCGCGGGGCACGCCGGGACGGGCGCCAGTCCTCCCGGTGGGGAGGGAGCGCATTTATTAAAGTTTATTAAGTTAATTGCTTTTAAAATATAAGAAACCTTGATCAATCGAGACGCAGGCGAATGGTGAGTCGGGTGGACCTAAAATTGTTGTGCTATCGTGTACCGTTTTGGCTGTATTTCGGGTACGTACAATCAAACTAACAAACTGACTAACAAACAAACAAGATGAGAGTTTTAGTAATATAATAGATAAAATATAACATTCTCGATGAGTTTTCTGCAAAATTTGTATAATGCTGATAAAGTTCTGATCACATTACTTATTCTTGATATGCATGTCTGAATTCTGCAGCAGTGTACCTAGTAGACACGCAAGGCATTCCTGAGAGCAATGGAAAGATTTAAATGTCTAGATGAGTATATGCAGAGGCCAGCTTTTACTGTCAGCTTTGCACGATAGCAATAGACCTCGCGCTTCACCAGTATTAGGTCCACATTTTCCTATTCTTTGTGTACATTGCGGAGTCTTTTATAGATGTTATAGACGTTCCTTTTCAGACTGAGATGAAGAATAGTTTTATAGTAATAATGATTTATACGTTTAAGAATTTCCTTGTGCTCTGGAGGTACATTTGGATTACGTTGTTATTTTGAGATCCAATGGACAGGACAGGTTTCGAAGGACGAGGGCCAAACACAGGCATGTGGGACCAGTGTAGATGAGATATGTTGGCCAGTGTGGGCAAGTTGGGCAAAAGGGCCTGTTTCCATGCTGTATGATTCAATGATTCCATGACCAGCCAAGCCCACCTCTTAAGATAAATACCTCTATCTTCTAACTAGGCATACTACATTCTTCTAGACTTGGTTTGAACCCAATAATTTCCCATAATCAGCCATTCCAGTCTTGTGACTCGTACTACTATCACCGCATGTATCAATCTCTCCAAGTCTCCAGATTTCCCCCATTTCTCCCTATGTTCTTTCTGCCCCTCGTCCCTTTCTCTACAACATAACGCTTTCTATTTAAACCTTCAACTTTTCCCAGTTCTGATGAAAAGTCATCGACAATTGTTAACTCTGGTTCTCCACATATGCTACTAGACCTATTGAGAATTTGCATTTTTTTCCTAATTTTTATGTCATAAATCAATCGCCTCATAAATAAACAACATGCTGTGGCGGCTCCCAAAGGTCGGGCCATACCACTACCGACCCCTCGGCACGGGAATGGGCTAGTCCAGGGGGGCGGTCCGGTACTACATATATAAGGACAAGGTTTTGGGCGCAAAGCCATTCCGGCAGACTCGACCCGTCTGATAACCGTGTTATAAACCATAACGCCCCCAAAATACCCGGCTCCTTGCCTTTATTTCGGGCCTCTCTCGACGTGCCACATTGGTGACCCCGACGTGATGATTGCCGTCTTGGGCACATCCTCCGGGCGGACCGGGATCTGGTTGTAGCGCTTCGTGCCTCCGGTTCTGGGGGGGGGGTCCTGTGGCGGCTCCCAAGGGTCGGGCCATACCAATACCGACCCCTCGGCACGGGAATGGACCAGTCCAGGGGGGCGGTCCGGTACTACATATATAAGGACAAGGTTTTGGGCGCGAAGCCATTCCGGCAGACTCGACCCATTTGATAACCGTGTAATAAACCATAACGCCCCCAAAATACCCGGCTCCTTGCCTTTATTTCGGGCCTCTCTCGACGCGCCACAATGCCTTTAAAGCTAATTGAAAATTTCCTTTGATAATTTTTCAAGAAAATAACTGATCCAATGAGTATGAAGGCTCTAGATTTGATTCCCAGATTATGGTGCGTTAGCTGATTTTATCCAGGGTAGGACTTGAATCATTGTCAATACCATCTGGATAGGAAAGAAAAATCAGCTAGGTTTTCTGTTGTTTATCATATGAGGACTGAATGATCTCAGCTGTGAAGTCTACCAAAGCCTAGTAGCCTGCTGAAGCTCATTTTCAAGCCTTGCACATGAATAATGACAAGCTGGGCAATGTACCAGAACTTTGGAAGCAGATAACATCTTCAGGAGAAAATTGGAAACATAACTTCTCAGCACGACAGAACAATAATCCATAATCTCTAAATGTTATTTGACTGCGTTGATCAGAGAAACTGATGGCACATGTTATGCATAAAGTGCAATTCATTTTTTGGGGCACTCAATTTTCACAAGAAACATTTGGCAAACCTTTGGCCACGTGTTTACAATTGAAGGGTTTTAAAAGCCTCTGAGTCTGTCAGCCAGGAGAGAATATAAAGAATTCTTCTTAAATTTGGCTGCCCTTAGAAATTCACCACCATTTTACTTTTTGGGGGGAAAAAGAGGATGACTTGTGAACCATGGTTCTAATTAGCGGGTCCACTGCAGAGCTAATTCCAGTGCAGATTGGGTCAAACATTTCTGCTTCATTACCAACTCTTCACAATCTCCCTTGGTACTACGTTGCACCTCATCTTCAACTAACCTCCTACTCAAGTGGAGCTAATAACAGCATTCTACAGGAAACTGTTCAGCCTTTCTTTTCTCCACTTCGGAACTAAGGCCACTCTGATCTCTATCATGGAGTTACAATATCCTCAGAGGCTGAAGTTTAGGATATCGTTCATTCCTTCACTGCAGCATGCAAGAGAAAGGGCTTTACATTAAGCATCCATACAGCAAAGGCATTCAGCCAACCTGCTACCACTGCGCAACCCCAACCCTGAATAGTAAAGGTCTGTTGAAAACATGGTACGTTTGTGCAAAAATTTGATGGTTGCATATCTTGGCAAATTGCTGTAAAAAGAGACCAAGTACAAAATTGAAGTTTTCCAGACTCAAATTAAGCTTAACTTTCCAAAATGTTATGGCATGTGGCCTTATCTGATTTACATGCAGTAGATTATTCAAGAATGATAAGTGATTTATAGTTTAAAATGTTTTGTAGTTTTAGTATTTTGTCTGTATTTTTCTGATAATACTAAGCCACATCAGTGAATGGGATCGTTCAAAGTTTAATCATCGAATAGCAATCTCAATTTTGGGGTAGAATGCATGCGTGGCAGTGCAAGAGTACCTGTATATTGAAATATTTCCACTGACTTCTCTCTTTGACACTGCATAAACTTTTATTACTCTTAGCATCACCATCAGTTCTCTTCATTTGATTTTCTGCAAATATTAAATAATCTGTAGATGTCCATTCTCACTGGATAGGGTGATTGTACGACAGAAGAGCTGAAAGAGCAGTAGTGTCTTTGAAGAATTTAACAGCGGTTTTGTTGAATTAGTAAAAATAAAAATTGAACCTTATTATACAAAATCAAGGCCATCAGATCTGTTGAATCTATTGACACATTGCTTTGTAATTTAAATATGTTTCCAAAGTAGAAAACAGCTGGACTGGTGACTGAAATGATTTATTTTTATCCTTTTTATTTTTCTCTCTCTCTTGCTCTTTATTTTCCTATTTTCTCATTCGCAAGCACACCCTTTGATTTTTCTTCCTATTGAATTTAATTTTTTTGGTCCATTATGTAGTGACGTTTATTTCAGTTGATTTGCAGTCTATGAGATTGTCACTTCAAAGCAGAACACAAACTCATATTTTTCGCAACAAATTAATGCTTCCATTTAAGCCAATAATGCAATTAATTGCCATCATAAAATATATTTTAGGGGCATGAAACATTTCTAGAAGGTTTCAGACAGTCAGCTGATGTATATTAAAGGCAAACATAAAGAGGCTGAGATAAGTAGGCTTTCAGATATTAATTGACATTTGATGTGGCTTAAGTGTTAAACAGCACTTTTCAGTCCATATCTGGTTGTGTTCAAAGTTTTACTGTATGTAGAATGGACTGATTCATTTATAGAGGAATTACGAGTGACACTCTGAACACTGCCAAGTCTACAGCTCCAAACCAGATTTCAATCAAATTATTTTTTGTTGTGCTGCTGTTCAGATCTGAGTTTGCACAGATACTGGCTTTTAGCTGCTCAATATATTTGTGTGTAAAGCCCCAATGATTCTATAGTAGGCAAATGTAAGTTGGCTGGTTTTTCAGTAGAAAAGAACAGAGCAGAGTACGCTTTTATACAGATTGACCACCAATTTTCTGGCAACTGATGGTCCAGCCCCACCTTTAATCTGGACAATTCAGTGGTGGACCTGTCATTGTAGAGTTTGAAATAATAGAAGTTCAAATATTCTTGAAAGATTTTGGTGTGTTAAGTCCCTGTACAATGTTTGTTAAAATGTCACTGGAAAATTAATTTGAAAGATTAATGAAATGTCAGCCTTTATATCTAGAGAATTGGAGTATGAGGGACTGGAACTGACATGGTTACAGGCTGTGAACTTGGAAATGGAATTAATTCAAATACTCCCCCTTTTGTGCCAGCATTGATATATTTGTCTGAACAACTTCTTCTGTGCAACAAATGTCTATGATTCTGTGAATTTCAGGACAGATGTCTCCCAATTGTTTCATCAAATACTGCTGTTCTTTTCAGGATTCAAATTGCATAATGGACAACTAGCTTATACATGTTTCACATCTCTGTATGAAAACATTTCATGCAAAATTATTTTTTTACTAACCCCTGTGTTGAAATTGCAGGGAAGGAATTTCATGCGAATGGATTAAGCATTTACACTTAATAGCTGAAGGCTAAGATCTTTGTCTTTTTGCATGTGTGATCTGTCTTTTTTTTAAAATAATGTAACTAGTAGCATATGAGTATGCATGTAACTTTCTTTATGTAACCTTCTGTTAGCCAAATGCTTTCGCATATTTATTTGTTTGAACTTGATAAACCCACTAATCAAGAATTTGTCGTGCTTATTCAGATGTATGTTTTTTATCTTGGCTTTTTTTAAATTGCGGCTAGCCACAGTTTGGAGGGGGAAATTGCTAAATTCCACAACGAAAAGACAGTGGCTTTGGTATTCTAGAAAGACAAACTCAAATTGGCTTGCTTCATCTTCATATTAAACAGTAATCTGCTTGAGAGTGTAGCAGTGACAGAAGTTTTAAGTGAGCCTTTCTCTGCATGTCAAGTCAGATGCAATGTACTTAAAGGCAGAATTAAATTCCCTCTGCATTGGTTCAATAATATGCCTCAACCTCAGCCTAATAAGAATGTTCCCTGTGTGGTAATGTGTCAGTTTAAAGTTGTCACTCCAAGGTTCTACAGGGGTTTTTGAGTAAAAACATAATGAAAGATTAAGAGCATTTTTTGTGGCGGCTGATGTCCATGGAAAACTAAATTGGGGTTGCTCAGACATCTTGCTTAAGCATTAAAAATGAGCTAAAAGTCGAGCTCAAAGCGTTGATGTACTAGTTTGTGTAATGTTTCAGCCAAACAAGAACAAATTTCACCACTTTACCCATTGCTGGAGATACATTGAAAAAGAGTGGTTTGATGAAAGAAACCAACTGAGAATTTGTTCTGTATTTCATTTATGCAGTGCTATCCTTGGCGATAGCATGTCTGAAAATATTTGTTCAACAAGTTAAGTGTTAGCAGTGCAGTACAAGTCATTCAGAAACCAAAAGTCAGTAATAAGGTTCTGGAAATTATGCAAATGCAGAATTGGTTGGTTAGTCTCTAGAGCACAATGGCGCAGCTGGTAGAGCTGCTGCCTCACAATGCCAGAGACCCTGCTTCGATCCTGATCTCGGGTTCTATCTGTGTGAAGATTGCACGTTCTCCATGTGTGCACATAGGTTTCCTCCTGGTGCTCCGGTTTTCTCCCATTTACCAAAGACATTGCGGGTTTGTAGGTTAATTGGCCCTCTGTAAAATTGTCATTAATGTGTCGGGGGAGTGGATGCCAAAGTGGGATAACATAAAACTGGTGTGAGATCAGTGGTCGGAGTGGACTTGGTTGGCCGAAAAGCCTATTTCCATGCTGTATCTCTAAACTAAACTAAAGAAAACTTCAAGTCTTCTTTCGTAGAATCTGACTTTGGAAAAATGATAATTTCTTTAATATTGTGTGCCTGCATTGAGCAGCATATTGCCCCATAATTATACTATTTCCAATCATTCAGTTTACCTTTCCCTTGTAAGCAGGACTGTTTCAAGTACAAAACTATCCAAGATGCCGACACATGGTATTGCTCACAGTCAGCTTTTGCCAATTCAATATTGTTGCAGGGAATCAGGAAAGGGAGATAGGCGCAGGTGGCGCCGAGGTGGTTGATGGGGAAGAGGTGGGGAAACAAAATCGGGATTCACAGCTTTAGATTTATGCTGGTAAAACCACTTTTTCCTCGGAATGTCCAATGACAGACATCCCAGCAATGATATGGTGCAAGTAATTGTCTGATGCTCCAAAAGGGTGAAGGAGTAGCTGTCTGGCTGACTCCACAAGCAACCGTGGTGAATTTTCAGAGGGCATTAAACAGCACGGAAATGGTCACTATTGTCTTTCAAGCTGGGAGAAAAATTATTTTCAGTTGCGTAACACTGGAAAAATCAGCCTCAAGTAATTGAATTTCCGGGCACCTCTGTTTTGAACCCAAGAATAAAACTTTCCCAGATGACAATCTCGGGAGAATTGGTCTTTCACAGTTTCCCATGACCAAAATCTTTTATCTATTATTGACCAATAGATGGAGCTATTAGCCATTACTCAACTGCACATAAACAAAATTGTTAATGAGATTTCAACTCTTGATAAGCTAAACTAAAGAGGTTGAGATACTGACAGATGAAGAGTGTTTGTGGATTGGGTTTTTTTATTGCTAAATTAACAATGATATTGCCACTCACTTCTGACCAGCTTTAGAACTATTTTAGAATTATAGTAGGAGTTTGGATCCACTTCATAGCTAGCTTCTGTCAATATGATTTTAATATTTTGTTGCACCAATAGTCTGCTAATTCATTTAAATATTTTGCTTATAGTACTTAAGCCCATTTCTAATAGCAACTAAAGTGTTTCATTTTATTTGTCTTTATTTTATGCATCACTCAGTCGTCAGAACACCAGAACACAGTGACGACAGAATACAAAAGTCAGAATCACTATATCCTTCAGATCGAGTTGAATTTGGGGGCAGCACCCACCAACTGAACCTGATTAACCAACCCTATCTTCCAGACTACTCTGTGCGACCAGTAACTGACCTCCAGTTTGTGAAGGTAAAAACTTGCTTCTCTATTTGGATGCAAGACCATTTTATTGGCATGTTTGAAATTATTCTTTTAATATATGTTCTGATTTACTGAGATTTATAAGCAGTGTTGGATGATACAATCAGTTCAGTACATCCTTTAGACTTTAGAGATACAGCATGGAAACAGGTCCCTTGGCCCACCGAGTCTACGGCGATCAGCAACCAGTGATACACTACCACTATTCGACACACTAGGGACAGTTTACAATTTTTGCAGAAGCCAATTAACCTACAAACCTGTACGTTTTTGGAGTGTGGGAGGAAACTGGGGCACCCGGAGAAAGCCCACATGGCCACAGGAAGAACATGCAAACTCTATGCAGACAGCATTCATAGTCAGCACCAAAATCGGATCTCTGGCACTCGGATCTAAGGCAGCAACTCTACTGTTGCGGCACTGTGCTGCCCATTGTTCCCGTACGTAGAAGGGAGAAAGAGATAAGTATGCAATTCTAAATCTTTCTTTTGCCTAATCTTAGTGTGGCCAGTAAATATTACAGCTGCACCACCATGCCGCCCTTCAGGGTATTTAAATGTAAAAATTGCACACTTTGCCTTATTTAATTATTAAATCAAATATTACTGTTTTTCCACTATTATTCATTAATGGTAGCCTAATGTGCATTGCTATCAACTACATTGGCATTATTTAGTGAAATAAATCTTTTGGCAGTAGTAACTTTGAGCTGAAGATGACATGCTAAGCTTCCTGAACTTTGCTTGTCATGGGTCACTGCACAATCTCCAATTTTTGCATTGGATTATAATACCAATGTCGGAGAGTTTACAAAGGAAACTGGGTGATGATATAAGATGGTTATTCCGTACTTAATTAACCCATAAACTAATAATTGAAATCCCTTACCATTTTACTGTTTTGTGTTCCTACTTGGAACCTAAAACTTCCTTTTGAGGATTGGGGAGTCTGTTCTGAAGTTTCTGCTGAGCTGCCAGCCTGTCATGTTTCAGCCCAACGTGCCCAAGATCACCCAAGCTTGCGCATAGATAGATGGAATTTCAAAGACAAGTACCGGCAAGCAAAAGTTGAGTCCCCATGAGTTGTCGTACTATTTGAAAAACACTGTGCTGGATGCTGGTCTCACTCAGCAATTTGGCCATGATCTCCATTGCGCGTTTCCGCTAATTGCACCCATATGTGGGTCTTCAAGGCGGCTCATAAAATTAAACTGGTCCC
Organism: Rhinoraja longicauda; assembly: GCF_053455715.1. Taxonomy (NCBI): domain Eukaryota; kingdom Metazoa; phylum Chordata; class Chondrichthyes; order Rajiformes; family Arhynchobatidae; genus Rhinoraja; species Rhinoraja longicauda. Next base: position 18,977,251 of record NC_135968.1, read on the forward strand.
TTTGGATGCAAGGGCATTTTACTGGCATATTTTAAATGCTTTATAATATATTTTAATTTACTTTGCAGTATAATTACCAAATGGTTTTGCCTTTATCTTAATTATTTAGAATCTGATCACTTGCCTACAACAGACTGAGAAAGAATTTAAAATATTACTTTTAGCAATGAACTTATTTTCAAATGATTGATCCAAGTGCATCATGTTGACACTCTTAGTGTCTAGGATTTTTTTGGAACTAGTTTTCGTCTTAAATTAAATGCTGCCCATTTTTCATTTGAAAATATGTAGATGATTTCTCAATGTTAGTATGTAAAGATTGCTCACAGGAGGGAACTTGTTGCCCTTGTCTTTAAGTGGCACAGCTGGTAGAGCTGCTGCCTCAGTGCTTGAAACCTAGGTTCTATCCTGATCTTGGGTGCTGTCCATGTGGAGTTTGCAGGTTCTCCCTATTTCCTCAAGGCGCTCCAGTTCTTCCCACATCCCAATGACGTGCAGGTTTGTAGGTTAATTAGCCTATGTAAAATGTCCCTTGTGGATGTGAAAGTGGGATAACATAGAACTAGTGTGAACAGGTGATCTCTGGTCAGCATGGACTCGGGCACATAAAGTGCCTGTTTCCGTGCTGTATCTCTAAAATACACTTAACTTGGTTCTCTGACACTGGAACCATTCTCAAGGCCTTTCAGGTCAGTATAAGGAAAATTTGGGAATAAGTCAGAAATCCCAGTCTTGAAAGGTGATGAATGAGTGGACCATAAGGATGTATATTGAGAGAAAATAAATCTTCAATGCTGTTTTGGGTTAGAACACAACTGTGTGGCCATCTTATCTGGAAAGAAGCACATAGTCAGCAAGTTCTGAACTGTGGTTAGGAAGCAATTCTTAACATGGTTATTAATGCCAGGAAAAATATTCAGTGAGAATCACTAACGTAGTTGGGCATCCTGGTCGGCATGGACAACCTGCGCCAAAGGGCTTGTTTCCATGTTCTATGACTGTAGGGACAGTAGATATAAATGCCTTGGAATCAATCAAGCAGCAGCTCGGTGCAGTAATAGCTTAAATATGTTTTAGTGGGAGAATGAAGTTTAGAAGGCCAGATACATTTTCTCATAATTACGTTAAAAATTCTGAAAACATTTTCAGCACATCCATGTCAATTAAGAGGACATTTAATCTGGCTAATTTACATATTTCCAAACATCAAATATTTTTTGCTAATTTTTATTCACATTTGATCAATTTTGTTGATAAATGAACTGATTTGAAGTAATTAAAGCATAGATTGATAGATTCTTGATAATTACCGGTGTCAAAGGTAATGGGGAGACGGCAGGAGAATGGGGTTGAGGGAAAAATAGATCAGCCATGATTACATGGTGGAGAGGACTCAATGGGTTGAATCGCCTAATTGCGCTCCTATGTCCTATGGTCTTATGGTTTTAAATACAACCATCAGCATTACTATATCTCATAATATGACCTAGATCAATTTGCGTGTACTTTTACTGATAACCATGTATTTAATTTTTTAAAAAAAATTACCGACACATAATTTGAACATATTAAAAACAAAGAACTTTGTGTGGGGCATGTTGGTCAGTGTGAACAAGTTGGGCTGAAGGGCCTGTTTCCACGCTGTGAGACCATATAACCTGTAAAGAATTCTTACCTCAAAATGTAATTGCATTTCTTCAGTATTGTGCAGTTGAAACTGAATTACTTTCCTAAGTAAAACATAATATGTAAAACACCAATAATCTGCCATTCAGATGGTAGTTGGGTTTATGGCTCGCTCATTTGTTCAGGGTGGGATGTGCTGCCGGGGGTCACGAGCGCAGCCAGGCCAAGGTCTGGGCACGTGGAGAGGTTTGTGGCTGGAGATTGAGCTTGTGCATTTCCCACTCCCTTTAGGCGCTCCAAGTTAGAACTAGTGTACGGGGTGATCGCTGGTCAGTGTGGACCCAGTGGGCGGATGGGCCTGTTTCAACGTCGTATCTCTAAACTGAATTAAAATAATGAAGAGCTTTGGGAGAGGAACTAATTTAAGCTGGTATAGGAAACAAATTATAACAAATTATGAGGCTTTCAGACAAAAATAAATTATGTTTATTAAAGTGAGAATTATACGGTTTTCTCTGCTGCCTCTGCCGCATTTCTTAAAACAATGCATACTAGACATGTTATAAAGTTGCATAAATCTTTTTCTGCGCAGATCACAAGGATGCAGTATGTCAATGCAGTAGCAGCCACCCAAATGGACAACTCGCCACAGACCCCTGATCTGGAAGTGGTGATAGAAGAAACAAATACGAATGAACCAAAGAAAGGAGCAACAAGTTCATTGCATGAGAAGAACGTGATTCGTAAGTCACCGAGTGGTCGTATCATTGATGATGAAAATTCATCATAGTCCCTGAAAATGTATCTAGCTTGAAGGTCATCACAAAGCATTCTGGCCTTTGATTTCTAATAAATGGATGAGAAATGGAGATTTAAGACCAGCTAACCACTCAACGTTACTTTAAACAAGCTTATTTTTATACCACAATATATGACTGAAGTTGCTGTTGTATTTGATACCTTTAAATGTCATATCAATGACCATGCAAGCTTGGTTGTTTGCCTTGCTTATTGTCCACTGTGCCTTATACCATGCATTGACTCCTCTTGCATAATGTCCATGGCTTCACATGAAACATTAAAGCCTTATGAACAGTATTTGACTTTGAAGGATGCTGATTGCAAAGGCCCTTGGAATGCTGCATTGCAATGCAATACATCACACAGGTTGTGTTTTTTTTTTCCCTTTGTCAGTAGTTTATTTTTTGCTAACAACTTAAATGCATGTATTTTGAATATTTCTGCATATTGTACTTCTAGCCGTTACTAACACGATGATGAACAATTTCTGAACGTCTTTTGTTGTATGGAAAGGCATGAGAGCTGACTTGATCTGTTTAAGATTTGCCTCCCTCCATTGCAACATAAAACACATGGGATTGTTCATCACAACCAATTGTGGACAGACAGTAGTTCCAATTTTTGGAAATGCCAAAGAAGCGCGATACCTCTTTAATTTATCCTTCAATGGGTTGCTCCATGCCTGTTCATTAAAATTTATTGTCAATGCGATTAGTTGACACTGTTACTGGTGATCAACAATTATTTTTGTTTTGTTTGTTTTGCAGAATTAATGTCACATTCATGTGGTTGCACATAATTTATTCAATGAGTATAAGCTTGTTTCATTCGTGCCATTTGTTGAAAATTGCCACAGTATATTTTTCTATTGTTTGAATCTCATGTGCTTCGAGCACTTTTATTGGATTTGTTGCCAACTCCATTGTAGATTATGTCTCGTGTTGAACTTGATGGCCCAGTCTCGTTAGAAAGCTGGCAATCCATTCTCAGCATAATTGAAATCATATCAAGTGGCCATGTGTTAAAGAGCTGCTTGGGCTCAATTTGCATGCAGTCAATACATAATTTTCTAAGTTTATTTTAAATTTATGGATAAATGAATTTCACCTCATATTTTGTTTCAGTGTTTTGTGTACGCAACAGAATTCTATTTTTTGGCTGATCTCTAACAAATGCTTTTACATGCTTTTGTATAGTAAAATGCAAACCATTGGTTTGGACTGATGAATTATTACTTGCATTATTAATTAATTTTCAGATTTAAATGTATTGACTTTCTTTGATATTAAGTAATGTTATCTCGACTGCGATAAATTCAGATAAATTAGATACTGAAACACTAATCCTAGCCTCGTGTATCAGGTACAATTATATAATTTTAATGAAAGGTATTTCCCTTGACTAATCTGTTTTCTCCTAAACTGTAATAGGTTGGGCAGCACAGTGGCGTAGTGATAGAGTTGCAGCCTTACAGCGCCAGTGACCCAGGTTCAATCTTGACTACGGGTGCTGCCTGTACGGAATTTGCACGTTTTCCTTGTGACCGCGTGGGTTTTATCCGGGTGTTCTAGTTTTGTCCCACATTCCAAAGTCGTGCTGGTTTGTAGGTTATTTGACTTCTGTAAATTCTCCATAGTGTGTAGCATAGAACCAGTGTCGCACAGCTATCTGGACTACACTTCTTCCCACCCGGTCTCCTGCAAAAAGTCTATCCCCTACTCCCAATTCCTCCGTCTACGCCGCATCTGTGCCCGGGATGAGGTGTTTCACACTAGGGCGTCAGAGATGTCCTCATTCTTCAGGAAACGGGGCTTCCCCTCTTCCATTATAGAGGAGGCTCTCACTAGGGTCTCTTCTACATCCCGCAGCTCCGCTCTTGCTCCCCCTCCTCCCACTCGTAACAAGGACAGAATCCCCCTCGTTCTCACCTTCCACCCCACCAGCCAGCGGATCCAACAACTCATCCGCCAACATTTCCGTCACCTACAACGGGACCCCACCACTGGCCATATCTTCCCATCCCCTCCGCTTTCTGCGTTCCGCAGAGACCGTTCCCTCCGTAACTCCCTGGTCCACTCGTCCCTTCGTACCCAAACCACCCCATCCCCGGGCACTTTTCCCTGCAAACACACGAGATGCAACACCTGTCCCTTTACCTCCCCCCTCAACTCTATCCAAGGACTCAAACAGTCTTTCCAGGTGAGACGGAGGTTCACCTGCACCTCCTCCAACCTCATGTATTGCATCCGCTGCTCCAGATGTCAACTTATTTACATCGGCGAAACCAAAAGCAGGCTCGGCGATCGTTTCGCTCAACACCTGCGTTCGGTCCGCGTTGGCCAAACTGATCTCCCGGTGGCCGAGCACTTCAACTCCCCCTCCCATTCCCAGTCTGACCTTTCTGTCATGGGCCTCCTCCAGTGCCATAGTGAGGCCCACCGGAAATTGGAGGAACAGCACCTCATATTTCGCCTGGGCAGCTTGCAGCCCAGGGGTATGAACATCGACTTCTCCAACTTTAGATAGTTCCTCTGTCCCTCTCTTCCCCTCCCCCTTCCCAGATCTCCTTCTATCTTCCTGTCTCCACCTATATCCTTCCTTTGTCCCACCCCCCGACATCAGTCTGAAGAAGGGTCTCGACCCAAAACGTCACCCATTCCTTCTCTCCTGAGATGCTGCCTGACCTGCTGAGTTACTCCAACATTTTGTGAATAAATACCTTTAGTGTACAGATGGTCGTTGGTTGGCACGGACCAGGTGGGGCCGATGGACCTGTTTCCACGCTGTATCTCGGAAACTAAAATTCTTGCAATTTAATTGTTTAAAATGCCAGTCCAGTTTTCTTATTGATAACTTCCTAATGATATTTTGTAGCATAAATTACTCGGACATTGAACCTTGATATGTTCTTGAGTTTCTCTTTGTCAGAGGGTTTATTTTGCCTGGCTCGAATGGAGATGATTAGGAGATACCCCTATCAATTACGTCAGGAGATCAACTGCTGTCACTGACTGTTTGCTGCCGGCATAAAGCTTCTTTTTAAATGGTTTACATATAGAGATTTTGAGTGGTGTAAAATCTATTGTCTGTAAATCTTGGCATCCTGATCATCTCCAGCTCTTGATGCTGCAGTGTCAATAGGCTCTCTGAACATTTATTTACCTTTTCTGCAGTAGTTTATCCATTTTCTTATATGAGTGAGCAACGTGGCTGGCACCTTCCCCAGTCATTACAACATGCAAATTATCCGCTCTTTGGTAGATTAAATGTCCTTGAATCATCAACACTATAATCCTGCCTCGAAGGTTTATTTGCTTGCTTATTGTCCTGAAGCTGACTCAGTTGAGAATGTGTACATTATTGAAAAATATGATTCCATTAGCTCATCCCACTACTCAGGAACCCACAGAAAGTTTTAAGTGACCTCAATTATTTCCTCTTAGTGATGTGTTAATGTTACTGTAAACTCACAATATAAATCCTTGCCCTTAACAGTTTTTCTCCCCATTGATGTTGTCTGACATGTTGAGCATTTTCCAGCATGTTTATATTTTTACCCAGCCTTTAGCAAATTTTGCTTTGGTACCTTGTTAATTTTCCATTTATGTGCAGGAAGCAACAGAAAGAGTTGTCCCAGAAGTATATAATTAAGATTTATATCCCAGTGGCCGAGCACTTCAACTCCCCCTCCCATTCCCAGTCTGACCTTTCTGTCATGGGCCTCCTCCAGTGCCATAGTGAGGCCCACCGGAAATTGGAGGAACAGCACCTCATATTTCGCCTGGGCAGCTTGCAGCCCAGTGGTATGAACATCGACTTCTCCAACTTTAAATAGTTCCTCTGTCCCTCTCTTCCCCTCCCCCTTCCCAGATCTCCCTCTATCTTCCTGTCTCCACCTATATCCTTCCTTTGTCCCGCCCCCCTGACATCAGTCTGAAGAAGGGTTTCGACCCGAAAAGTCGCCCATTGCTTCTCTCCTGAGATGCTGCCTGACCTGCTGAGTTACTCCAGCATTTTGTGAATAAATACCTTCGATTTGTACCAGCATCTGCAGTTATTTTCTTATGCTAATTAAGAATAACAGTAAACTAGCAGAAAATAATTTGAATTAAGATTTTTTTCATGCAAATAGGGTGTCACAGTGGCGCAGCACCAGAGACTCGGGTTCAATACTGACTGCAGGTGCTGCCTGTACAGTTTATACATTCTCCCCGTAACCATGTGGGTTTTCTCCAGGTGCTCTGGTTTCCTCCCACACTCCAAAGACATATAAATTTGTATGTTAATTGGCTTTGGTAAAAATGTCTAAATAGTCCCTAGAGTGTAGGATAATGCTAGTGTATGTGGATAGCTGGTCAGCGCGGACTCGGTGGCCCAAAGGGTCTGTTTCCGCATGGTATCTCTAAACTAAACTAATCAAGTCAAAATGAGTACAGGTACCTCACCATACGTTTGCTGCAGCATTGCAGGGACATAGACTCTGACAACACACAGAAATATAAATAGACAATAGACAATAGGTGCAGGATGAGGCCATTCGGCCCTTCGAGCCAGCACCGCCATTCAATGTGATCATGGCTGATCATTCTCAATCAGTACCCCGTTCCTGCCTTCTCCCCATACCCCCTGACTCCGCTATCCTTAAGAGCTCTATCTAGCTCTCTTTTGAATGCATTCAGAGAATTGGCCTCCACTGCCTTCTGAGGCAGAGAATTCCACATCATCAGGCAACTGAATCATCCTATCACCAATTAGAGAGCGGTCCTGAGCTTCCCTCTACCTCATTGGAGATCCTGGGACTATCTGTAATCAGACTTTACTGGACTATTTCTTGCACTAAACGTTATTCCCTTTATCCTGTATCTGTACACTGTAATCTGTAATCATGTATAGTCTTTCCGCTGACTCCATAGTGAGCAACAAAAGAGCTTTTCACTGTACCTCGGTACATGTGACAATAAACCAAACTAGACATAAATTGTACAATTCATGTATAATTCATATTTTTTATCTTAATTGGTCAATGAATTCTGCATTCTAATGAGACTGATTTAAAAAATAAAATGGTGTTTCCTCCTTGTATCTACCAAAATGTTTAAACTGTGCCTCTGGTTCCTTGAATCATTTAGCAATGGAATAACTTCCACCATCTATCCTATCTAAATCATTGTGACTTGTAGATCCCTATCAAATTTCCTCTCAAGCTTTCTTTTCGTTTCAAATTGAACAACACAAGATTCTTCATTCTATCGTAGTAACTGAGATATTTTGTGAACTCTCTGTAATACTCCAGGTGTTGTCTGTTTGTGGATCGCATCTGAAACAAAGCCAGGACAAGCCCTTTTTATTTCTCTTATTGTGTGCCTTCCAAGCCTGATAATTGTCCTAAGTATTGAATTCTGTTGATTTTGTTTTAAATTAAAACACATTTATCAATGAACACAGCTGAATTATTCATATTGTAACAATTAATGAAATTTTCTGGGATAAGGTCTTCTGCTTACATTTAAATCATTATTGTTTTACTCTCTTTTCTCTCTTAAATCCTTTCCTATTGCGTTCAAAAGAAGCACTCGGATTGAACTCCCGGGAGGCAGCTGAAACTATTAATTTATTTTGTAAAATTGTGCTTAAAAACAATGTTTTAATGGTGAATTCTAATAGAATAATATTTTATAGTCATCTGCCGTTGAGAAATATGTCCCAAAATTTGGATCACATTTTAAAACATACATACTAAATGCTGGAAATATTCAACATTTCATCAGCATGACCATTTACAAGTTTCCATTACTGTTCTTTCTCTTTCTGACAGAGATGGAGATAGAACATAGAACAGTACAGGAACAGGCTCTTCGACCTATAATAACTGCCGAACATAATGCCATGTTTTATTGTCATATGTCCCAAACAGAACAATGACATTCTTAAAAGAAAATTCTTGAAATGTTAAGCTGTGGTCGGCGTGGACTCGGTTAGCACTAACCATGCTGCGTGTTTCAATCAAAGTTAGTAAAACAAGACTTTTGGGCCATTCGATCTTATATAAAATAAGATGTAAGAATTTTATTCCCCTACATTTTTAATGCTGTGAGGATCCAATCATGTTGTTGGTGTTCATGTTAATAATACCAATCTGCGCCATGTGCGTTCTATCTTCTAACTGCAGTCTCATCTCATTTCATGGAGTCATGGAATGGAGTCATGGAAACGTGCCCATCGGCCCAACTAGCCCACACCAGCCAACATACCCCATCTACACTAGTCCCACCTGCGCACGCTTGACCCATAACCCTCTAAACCTATCCATGTACCTATCCAAATGTCTCTTAAACTTAACAATAGTACCTGCCTCAACCACCTCCTCTGGCAGCTCATTCCATATACCCACCTTTTATATGTCCTTGTAGTTCTTGATTCCCCTACTGTGAGCAAAAGACTCTGTGCATATACCCGATCTATTCTTCTCATGATCTTGTTCACTGTGTACGTGATCTTTTGCCTTGTCCAATGTTGGCTTATCCAACATAGAGATGTTGACAAAGATACTGATCCAACCTCAGTTGACTTTTCTCACACAGCAGCAAAAGGGAGTGCTGCTCAAATAAGCTTTGAGTAACTTGAGTATCTGCCAAACATTTTATTTTGCCCTAGTCCTGTGTGCCGCAATGTTTTGATGCAACTTTGAGGAGATGGTAAGGAATCTGCCATTTAACATATTTGCTGGCATTTAAGAGACTTTTGGATAGGCATATGTGTAGCAGGGAATGGAGGGGTTATGCGCTGGCAGATAAAGAGTTAGTCTTGGCATCATATTCGGCACAAAGATTGTGTACCAACAGGCCTATTCTTGTGCTGTTCTATGTTCTATATGAATCTCAACAAATAGTAAAACTGAGATAGTTTATCTCTATTGAATAAAGTCTCAGCCAAGAATTTTCATTTTTCTTTTCATTTGTTTCCCCTCCTCCGCTGAACATAGGATTTGAGAGAGTATATTAAGCAGTGTCATTGATAAGGAACAATCAACCTTCCAAGGAATCCTTGAATACGTTTGCCAATCCTTGGTTGATGCTTAATTTAAGAACAGAACGCGTTGAAGTGTCCAAAAAGTTATAACATTTTGATTTTTCTCGAGATTATGATATTTTTTTCCCACAGCTTTAAGATATCCTCCATGTTACAGAAGCATTGTACAGGTGAGAAACAACGTGTTGTTCAGAACTTTACTAATGAAAAAAACTATATTACCAAAATATTAATCCAACAGAAGATAGTCCAACAACTCTTGCCTGAAAGTTGAGCAATTAATTCTTTGTATTAACAATGTCCTCTCCTGTGTTTGATGTGTTCTGATCCATTAATTGATTCCATACAATTGATTCCAATTTTCTATGTTGTGCTGAACGAATGTGCTGTGCTTTATATTGAGGGGAGTGCTATTGTATATACCGGAGCCTGATTGAAATGAAGTATTTTTCAGTTCCACGGCTTTGTGTATCACTTACAGGCAGCAAATCGGATGGAATAAGCCTAAGTGGTCCATTTTTCTTGGGACTAAAACCATTGAATAACTCTGATACAACTGGATTGAAGATTGAACAATGTAAGTGTATTGTTCACTTTAAGTTAATTAAGTTAATAAATAAGCTATAACAAGCAGTGGTAGAGCTGCTGCCTTACAGCTCCAGAGATCCAGGTTCGATTCTGACTATTGGTGCTGTCTATACAGAATTTGTACGTTTTCCCCGTGACAGCGTGTGTTTTCCCCCGGTCTTGAAAGTCTGTTCCTTAACTGTAAATAAATAGAAGGTTTGTTTGCTTAGGGCACTAGTTAGCTTCATTATGCCAATGAAATAGCTGAGATCTGTAGTTACAATCATTTTGATCAACATGGTGCTTCCGAACAAAAAGAGGATTGTCATATCACATCACTGCCCTCGGTTATACAAAGTTCTAGTGATTTTCTTTAGACAACTCCAGGATATATCGTGCAGAAACAAAGAACTGCAGAAGTTGGTTTATACCGAAGATAGACACAAAGTGCTGGAGTATCTCAATGGGTCAGGCAGCATCTCTGGAGAAAATGGATGGGTGCCATTTTGTCTGTACCCTTCCTCAGATAGAACTTTGGGTCTGAGGAAGGGTCCCAACCTGGAACGTCACCCTTACTTTTTCTCCAGAAATGCTGCCTGACCCGCTGAGTTACTCCAGCACTTGAGTCTATCTCAAGGATATATCCACTTGTTACCTGCACTGCATTTACTTAGAACACAGAACTGTGCCTCTCATAATATTATGTATTTCTACCAGGTCTCCCCTCAACCTCCGATGATCCAGTGAAAACAATCCAAGTCTGTCCAACTTCTCCCTGTAGCTAATACCACTTAATCCAGGCATCATTCTGGTAAATCTCCTCTACGCCATTTCCAAAACCTCCACATCTTTCCTGTAATGGGGCGACCGGAACCTCACGCAATACTCCACATGTCGCTTAACCAAGGTCCTATAAAACTGCATCGTGACTTCCTGATTCTTATATTCAATGCCCATATGAAAGGAAACATACCATCTGCATTCTTTATCACTCTATATACTTGTGCAGCTGCGTTCAGGGAGTTAGACTGCATGCAATACTCCAAAGGTGGCATAACCAAGGTCCTCTAAAGTCCTATAAATCTGCATCATAACTTCCTGACTCAATGCCCAAACCTACGAAAACAAACATGCCAAATGCCTTCTTTACCACTCTGTACTTGTGTTGCCACTTAAGGTAGTTATAGACCTGTACTCCAAGTTCGCTCTGCAAGTCAATGCTGTTAAGAGTCATGCCATTAATTATATTTTTCCTCTCGCTTTCGTCCTCTCAAAGTGCAACACCTCACAGTTGCTCAGAAATAAGGTGAAGATGCATAGGGAGCTTTTAGAAAATTGTCCAATTTGTCCTGTACACTCTCCTATTTCCTATATTAGCTTTCAGCTGATTCCTGCGAACAACTTTTCTGCGCTTTCTGCACTGGAAACAGTGCGTGCCTGAGTCAAATAAAAGGATGGTGGAGTAAAAGGAAAAAGCTTCAGAGAGCTTTGCGAAAGTAACTGGCAAGAAAGCCAATGCATTTCAAAGCCCTTTCTTAATGAGTTAAAGATTTCAAACAAATGTGCTGAAAATCTTTACCCTCTTAAGCTGCATTCCTGCGAATTAACTTTGTTTATTTTCAGCTGGTGAAAACATCAGCACAAGCGTTGATCCTGAGGTCAATAGTCCCGAGAGGAAAGAAGGCACTCCGCTGAGCAGTGGTTCGGAAGAGACACTTGGCAAAAAACTTCTGAGGAAACTAAGTAAGTGCAACTTCTGATGTTAAAAAAAACATTTAAACATTTGTGAAATGCAATACACATATTTTGACTGTAGTGCATGGAGATTCTGCACTGAATTGCGGACGGGGATATCAAAGAATGTTTAGGAGAAAATGAATGCATAGGGTTCAAAAAACGTGCCCATTTTTGACATATTTCTTTTAATTTAGTTTCGTGATATGATGCGGAAATAGGCCCTTCAGCCCACCGAGTCTGCGCCCACCAGCGATCCCTGTACACGAGCACTATCCTACACACTAGGGACTTTTTAACAATTTTTACCAAAGCCAATTAACCTACAAATCTGCATTCTCCACTGTTCTCTTTCTCTTCCCAGAAAGACTGGGATATTTACTTTATTTTAAAGATACATGGTGCAAACAGGCCCTTCGGCCCACTGAGTCCACGCCGACCAGCGATCACTCCATACACCAGCACTATCCTGTACACTGGGGACAATTTACAGAAGCCAATTAACCTACAAGCCTTCACGTCTTTAATGTGTGGGTGAAAACTGGAGCACCTGGAGAAAACCCACGCAAAGTATTCAAACTTGCGTTTGGAGTCCGACAGGGGGTTTGATGGAGATGGACATTTGAGTGGCATCGTTGGCAGGGCCTCGGCGCCAAGAGGGAAAGAGAGTACTGGGCCTCCTTCATTGCCAGAGGGAGGCCACACACAAAGTGAAGCAACAGCACTTCATATTCCGCTTGGGTAGCTTACAACCCAACGGTATGAACATTGAATTCTCCAATTTTAGGTAACCTCTAATCCCCTTCCCCACCCCTTTCTCTTCGACACCGCCTGCGTTCTTCCCCCCTCCCCTGTCCCCCACCTGGGCACGTACCTATTTCTTTCCTCCCCTTCCCCCTCATTCATCTGACTTCACAATTTGCAACTCTTCAATCGTTCTGTCTCACGCTACCACTTTTAATCTCTGTTTATCAAACCCCCCTCACCTATTACCTGCTATGCTTTGTCCTGTTTCTTTCTAGCTTTCTTCCCCCCTCCACCCCAGAATCGGTCTGAAGAGGGGTTCCAACCAGAGACGTCAACTATCCACGTTCTGCCTGACCCACTAAGTTACTCCAGCACTTTATGTCCTTTTGTGATAACCAGTATCTGCAGTTCCTTGTTTCTGCGAGAAAGAGATTGAGACAGGATCCGTGGAAGAACTAGTTCTATCCTACGCACTTGGGACAATTAACCTACAAACCTGTACATCTTTGGAATGTGGGAGGAAGCCGGAGCACCCGGAGCAAACCCATGCGGTCACAGGGAGAACCTACAGACAGCACCAGTAGTCAGGATCGAACCCGGGTCTCTGACGCTGTAAGGCTGCAACTCTGCCACTGTGCCAGTATGCCGCCCCTAGTAAGCAGGGAATGCAGTGAGAATATGTTGTGTAGGCTTAAACAAAGAACTGCAGATGCTGGTTTATTCAGTTTCGGGTCTGAACCTTTCTACATTGTTGCAAAGGAACCCTTCTGCCCCGAAACGTCACCTATTTTTTTCCAGAGATGCTGCCTGACCTGCTGAGCACTCCAGCACTTTGTGTCTATTTTTAAGAATATTATTTTGTTCAGAGTAGACCCATTATTGCAAAGGGATAGTTACCACAGTGACTGACGTTGTTGTTACAAAGCTCTGCAGCCTGATTGATTGTAGGTGAGCTTGCAGTTCCATCCCATCCCAGTTTTTTGAGTACGTGTATGTGTATATTTATATCTACATAGATGTTGTGTGTACTTGTGAGTATGCGTATATATACACACTGAACTTTTTTTTCTCTCGTTTATCATATTGTTTACAGTGTATTATGTTTACATATTCTGTTGTGCTATCATATCATATATCATATACATACAGCCGGAAACAGGCCTTTTCGGCCCTCCAAGTCCGTGCCGCCCAGTGATCCCCGTACATCCAAAGATGTACAGGTATGTAGGTTAATTGGCTGGGTAAATGTAAAAATTGTCCCTAGTGGGTGTAGGATAGTGTTAATGTACGGGGATCACTGGGCGGCACGGACTTGGAGGGCCGAAAAGGCCTGTTTCCGGCTGTAGATATATGATGATGATGATGATTAACACTATCCTACACCCACTAGGGACAATTTTTACATTTACATTTTTAAATGTAAATTTTTACATTTACCCAGCCAATTAACCTACATACCTGCAGCAAGTAAGAATTTCATTGTTCTATCTGGAATATATGACAATAAAACACTCTTGGCTCCTGACCCATCCAGGAGCTCCAGTCAGCAAAGTTGGCAGTGATTGTGGATTCCTGCGCAGCTCCCAGGGGAGGCTGATTCTGAACTCTTGCAAATGAATGAACAAATAAGTAAATTAAGCTGTTGCGGACCACAAGTAACTATTCCCTGTCACTGGTGTCTGTGAACGAGCTGAAAGAGAGAACACTTGCAACCAGAGCAGCTCAAGAAACTTGATTCACTTCATGATAATGAAATGCATTGAATGTTTTTCTGATTGCTAGTTTCGTTTTGTGAAAAGCTTTTTTGTTGCATGCTATGCATGATTACAATGAAGCCGCCCACAGTGTACAGATACTGGATAAACGGAATAACGTCCTCCAGTCCTCCAGATTTGGGTTCATTATTAGTTTAGAGACACAACATTGAAACTGACCCATCAATTCCACGCTGACCATCGATCACCTTTTCACACTAATTCTATGTTATCACACTTTCTCATCCTCTCCCTGCAAACGAGGAGGTAATTTATAGAGGACCAGATAACCTACAAACCCCCACGTCTTTGGGATGTGGGAGGAAGCCCATACGATCACAGGGAGAATGTGCAAACGTCACATAGACAGCACCCGAGAGCAGGATTGAACCCGGGTCTCTGGCGCCGAGAGGCAGCAACTCCACCAGCTGCACCACTGTGCCGTCCACATTTTGTCACGTGTACCAAGGTACTGTTAAAAGCTTTTGTTTGCGTGCTATCCAGTCAAATCAGATAATATCATGCATGAATCCCATCAAGCCAATCACGTGCAAAAGGTAGAGTGAAGAGAAAGATATTTGTAAGTGGAAAAGGGATTTAAAAGTGTAGGGCGATTGCATCGAATGATAGTACATCTTCATCTGGGACCAGCACACAAAGAGTTGCCACACTTCAGCATGGTCTTGAGTGTTCTTCAATGTCCTGCATATTCTTGATCTGCACTATCTCACCCCAGTCACTCCCTCTTCACCCCTCTCCCATCAGGAAACAGGTACAGAAGTTTGAAAACACATACCTCCAGATTCAGGGAGGGAGAGTGGTCCTGACTTCCCATCTACCTCATTGGAGACCTTCAAACTATTTCTCATCGGACCTTACTGGACTTTATCTTGCACAAAACGTTATATCCTTAATCCTGTATCCGTGGACAGCTTTATTATAATCATGTATAGTCTTTTCACTGACAGGATTGCACGCAACAAAAAAGCTTCTCACTGTACCTCCGCACACGTGACACTAATAAACAAAACTATCCAAAAGCAAGATAACTCTCCAACTCTGTTGGTATAAATATATTAAATATATTCTCCCTAACCCCCCCCCCCCCCCCCTTCCAATCTGACTGTTTTAGTTCTTTCTAATCACATGGATTAAGTTGTCTTTTTTGTGGTAAAGATATTTTAAATTTTCTTTTAAATGATTAATGTTCAAGTTACAGTTTGTGACTGAAGTGGAATTCAGATTATTTTCCAAGTGCTCTCTTTTTTTGGGATCCTTCAGAGCACTGTGGAGAAACCCAATGGCTTCGTACAGGACATTACTGGACAATGTAGAGGATATGGATCATGTACACGCAGATAGATGAATTCATTGAAATTCTGGGGGAAGGCATGCCATGCTGAAGTGTAATAAAAAAGGAACTGCAGATGCTGATTTATACCAAAGACAGAAACAAATGCTGGAGTAACTCAGCGGGTCAGGCTGCATCAATGGATAGGTGACATTTCGGATCCGGACCCAAAGCTGCTCGGGTGGTACAGTGGCACAGCGGTAGAGTTGCTGCCTCACAGCGCCAGAGACCCAGCTTTAATCCTGACTATTGGTGCTGTCTGTACGAAGTTTGTACATTCTCCCTGTGATTTTGTGGGTTTTCAAGATAGAGTTAGATATAGCTCTTCAGGCTGACAGAATCAGGGGATATGGGGAGAAAGCATGGGCGGGGTACTGATTTTGGATGACCAGCCATGGCGGTGCTGGTTCGAAGGGCTGAATGACCTACTCCTGCACCTATTTTCTATGTTTCTATACTCTGGTTTCCTCCCACACTCCAAAAAGATGTACAGGTTTGTAGGTTCTGTAAATTGTATATTGTCCCCAGTATGCAGGATAACACCAGTGTACAAGGCAATTGCTGGTCGGCAAGGACTTGGTGGGCCGAAGGACCTTCCACGTTGCTTCCACGTTGTATCTCCAAAGTCTGAAGTCTACAGCATTTTATGTCCCTCCATAGTGAAGAGTCTACGCAGAAGGGATAAACTTATGGACTTTCCTTAAAGCATGCAATGGTGTCATTTTCTGTCCATTTGTGTTCACAGGAGCACAAGATTAACGTGCCACCCATCTCCATCAAGGGTTGCGGCTTCAATATTGCCAGAGTTTCAATCTAGGTTTGGTGCTGAAACACTCAACCTTCTGTCTGACTGAAAAATTGACGCACTTGGTCGTGAATGTTCACCTTCATTGAATAATTTGTCTCTTTGTTCTTTTTTTCATTTACAAGGTAGCAAAAAGAGGAAGAAATCCAGAGACAGTGAGAAGAGCCCTGAGGAGAAGTTAATTGCACCTCGGCCAAAGATCTGACAGTCACCTCCATCGGTGTTGCAAGATCAAAGCAAAAGAGCAACACGCCTGCTGAAGGAAGAATCCTCTGCTGCCGACAAACAATTCCTGGCATCAAAACCCAAACTATAGACCGCGATCGTCTGACTCTGGTGTACAAGGAGGAAGTAATGTCAACTGGGCAACGTATCATCATGCACTTTCCTTCAATTGATTATCATTTCAATCGATGGTTTTTATTTAAACTTTTTTTTTTTACTGCTTTTGATTCATTTTAGTCACCTCCCAAAACCGGACTGACTTGAACTTTGAATCAGGTGATTTTAGCATCTTATACTGTACAAAATCTTTATTTTTCCTTTAATTTTAAACGGTGAGCTCCTCCCTCTGCTTCAGAAGTGAAAGAACTCTCTGCTTTCACCTGGTATTTGAACTTTGCTTTTCCAGATCACAAGGTAATGTTGACCTTTTGACTTGACTTTGTCTTGCAACACCTTAGGGTGGAGGGGAACTGATTTCTTCTAGCTGCAAAGATTTCGGCAGCTGTAAAAGGAGCAGGACCATTTCCTAGTGAATGTTTAAATATCTTCTAAAGGAATGCTTCACTAGATTCAATAGAAGTAGTTTGTATGGGAGACTTAACCTGCCGTATGTACCCTGTCACTTCCATGGCAAGAGGAAGAAGTCTTGTCCCACATGTATCACCCTGCTTAATATATACAAAGCATGTTATAGCACAGATCACTGCAAGGTGAGTATCGAGCTCATGAAATGTATTACCTCAGGTAAATATTTTTTATTATTATCATTTCAAAGGTAGAAAGTTATAGTTAAGAAAGTGGGTTTTTTTGGTGAATGTATAATGTCACCTGAACTGCAGTCTTAGATTTGTTACTTATTAGTCTGTTGATCTCCTGTTGAAATAGCCAAGACGAGGCTATTGTCAATAACCAATCCTTAGGGTGAAGCAATGGAGTTCAATCCGAGCAAGTGTGAGGTGTTGTACTTTGGGAGGTTAAATGTAAGGAGAGAGTATACAGTTAATGGCAAGACCTTTAACAGCATTGATTGCAGAGAGATCTTGGAGTCCAAGTTCATAGCTCACTGAAAGTGGCAGCACAAGTAGATACTTGTAGGTTTGTAATAATTTGATTGTACATTTTGTTTTGTTTTTAGAAAGTGGATTCTCAATTTTGAATGTTTTCAAAAGTTCATAAATCATAGGAGCAGAATTAGGCCATTTGGCCCATCGAGTGCTCTGCCATTCAATCATGGCTGATCTGTATTTCCCTCTCAACCCCACTCCTGCCTTCTCCCCATAACCTTTGACGCCCATACTAATCAAGAACCTGTTAATCTCTGCTTTAAAAATACCCAATGACTTGGCCTTCACAGCCATCCGAGGCAATGGATTCCACAGATTCACCACCCTCTAACAAGTATTCCTGGTGCTTGTACTGAAAGCCGGCATTCAGATGCAGGTGGCAACTATGAAAGCAGTTCACATGTGGGCCTGTATTGCAAGTGTTTGAATACAAGACTGAGGAAGTCTAATTGCAATTGTGTGAGCCCGTGGTGAGACTTTGTATCTGGTGTACAGTTTAGTTTTAGTTTTAGAGATACAGCGCGGAAACAGGCCCTTCGGCCCACCGAATCTGCACCGACCAACGCTCCCCGCACATTAACACTATCCTCCACACAATAGGGACAATTTACACTTGTACCAAGCCAATTTACCTACAAACCTGTACGTCTTTGGAGTGTGTGAGGAAACTGAAGATTTAGGAGAAAACCCACGTGGCCTCAGGGAGAACGCACAAACTCCATACAGACAGCATATTCGGGTCCCCGGTGCTGCTAGCGCTGTAAGGCAGCAATTCTACTGCTGCTCCACTGTGCTGTCCTTGGGCACCTTTCTTAGGAAAGGTGTAGACTCCAAGGTAGGAGTGCAACAAAGATTCAATGGATTGAATTCATCTTAGATGGGAACATGGACAGGAAAGGTTTAGAGGGATATTGGTAAAATGTGAGCAATTGGGACAAGCTTAGATGGTGCATCTTGGTCGGCATAGATGAGTTGTGCCTCAGGGCCTGTTTCTGTGCTCCCTGACTATTATAGACACTGCATCACAAATGCAGGTTAATGTTGGCTCACGTTCCGATATTTAATGGGGTAACCCTTTGCAAATTACACTAATGCCTCAATGCCACATGAAATTGTACAGACAAGCGAATTACTTCTATTTAAAATCAGTCTTGAAGGAGGAATAACATTCCTATAATAAAAAACAGGTTTGTTTTTGAAGTATGTATTTTACGGGAATGCAATTTGATTTTTAGTTATATGCCAAAAAAAAGTTTTAATTTGTTGCCAAGAGAAGCACAACTTCCAGATCAGGTGGGTCCGAACAGAAAAATGCCATTGAATAACTGAACTTCCTGTCTGAATCAACCCAGGCAACTGACTATTCCAGATTAGTGTTGCTGAGGCCACATTTGGAGTTATGTGTTCAGTTTTGGTCACTGTGCTGTAGGAAAGATATTGTTAAGCTGGAAAGAGTGCAGAGAAGATTTACAAGGATATTGCCAGGTCTTAAGGGCCTGAGCTATAGGGAGAGTTTGGGCTGGCTAGGACTTTATTCCCTGGAGCGCAGGCGTCTGAGGAGTAATGTTGTAGAGGTGTATGAAAGGAATTGATGGCGTGAATGCACAGTCTTTTATCCCAGAGTAGGGGAATCAAGAACTAGAGAGAACATGGGTGGATAATTGAATAGAAACCTGAGGGGCAACTTTTTCCACACAGAGGGTGGTGGGTGCACGGAACAAGCTGCCAGAGGAGGTAGTTGAGGCAGGTACTGTAAGAACATTTAAAAGACATTTGGACAGGTACATGGGTTGGAAAGGGCCATTTTCTGTGCTGTATGAATCTGACAAAACAAAAAGTGTGATGGCACCATTTGTGGTGTGCAACTCAATAAACTATCTAAAAAAAGACACTGTCATGGATTGTATATTGTGCAGCTGTACTTTCTGAGGAATTGAGTATCAAGAATCTGTCAATCTCCATCTTAAAAATATCCATTGATGGCCTCCACAGCTGTGTGTGGCAATGAATTCCACAGATTCACCACCAAATAGTGAAAGGCTTGCATGGAATTGATGTGGAGAGGATGTTTCCACTAGTGGGAGAGTCTATGACTCTAGGTCATAGCCTCAGAATTAAAGGACGTTCCTTTAGGAAGGAGACGAGGAGGAATTTCTGTAGTTGGAGGGTTGTGAATCTGGAATTCTTTGCCACATAAGGCCATGGAGGCCAAGTCAATGGATATTTTTAAGGCAGAGATCAATTATTGATTAATATGGATGTCAGGGGTTATGGGCAGAAGGCAGGAGAACTAGGTTAGGAGGGAGAGATAGATTAGCCATGATTGAATGACTGAGTAGACTTGATGGGCCGAATGGCCTAATTCTGCTCCTATCACTTATGATCTCTGACGGAAGAAATTCCTCCTCATCTCCTTTCTCAGGGGACATCTTTTTATTATGAGGCTATTGCCTCTGGTCCTAGACTCTCCCGCTAGAGGAAACATCCTCTCCACATTCATTCTATCCAGGCCTTTCACTATTCAGTAGGTTTCAATGAGGTCCCCCCTTATCCTTCTAGATTCCAGTGAGTACAGGCCCAGTGCCATCAAACGCTCATCCTATGATAATCTAATCATCCCTGGGATCATTCTCATAAACCTACTCTGGACCCTCTCCAACAGAGTTTGGATAGTGTACCTCATGGTGTCTTCGGGAGAGGCAGAAAAAAGGAGCAAAATGCGAGAAATGTTTTTTCAAGAAAAGGTTAGCTTTTTGTGTCTGCACCTTTACTTTGATGCTTGAGTTCTGAATGGGAGATTATTTAGGGAGATCTCCTGTGGGAACAGGCTTCCCACAATCTTTTGCTTGTAACAAAAGGGGTGGTGGTGGAGGCAGACATGACAGTGGCATATAAGAGGCACGTGGATATGGAGCAATGTGGATCATGTACAGGCACAAAAGATTCATCTATCTTGGCAGCATGTTCTGGACAGACCTTGTGGGCCATAGAGCCTGTCCTTGTGGCCGGCACAGTGGCGTAGCAGTAGAGTTGCTGCCTTACATTGGCTGAGATCTGATTTTGTTCAAACTACTGGTGCTATCTGTATGAAGTTTGTATGTTTTCCCTCTGACCTCGAGTGTTTTCCCTAGGTGCTCTGATTTCCTTCCACACTTGAAAGAAGTACATGTTTGTAGGTTAATTGACTTCGGATCGGACTCAGTGAACCAAAGGGCCTGTTTCAGTGCTGTATCTCTAAAGTGTGTGCTGTACTGTTCCATGTTCTAACACGATGAAATTATGTTACAATTGACTGCCCTGTAAAAGAGCATCAGAAGTTGGGCAAAAAGATTGACGTTTTGAATGAAGGAGTAAATTAGCCGGAAAAAAGTTATTTGGACACTAAGCTGAGCATATTTTCCTAGATTGTCCAATTCCTAATGTTCACATTGTACGATGAAGCATGAAAATAATCTTAATGCGTTTATTCATTAATCTGCACATCCATTAACAGTGTCTGAACGATGTACTAGAGCAATAGTCATAGCAATACACCATTTGCAAAATTCCCAACTCCATGTAAAGAGCTACAGACAGATTACAACCTGTTCCTTTTGGATGTTAAAAAGTGCTTCCTTGAATATTGAAACAAGCAACTGCAGTTGCAGGTTTACACAAAAGGACATAAAGTGCTGTCGTAACTCAGCGGGACAAGCAGCATCTCTGGAGAACATGGCTAGGCGATGTTTTGAGTCTGGACCCTTCTTCAGACCCTTCTAATGAAATGTCACCTATCCACGTTCTCCAGAGATGCTGCTTGACCCGCTGAGTTACTACAGCACTTTGTGTTCTTTCCTTGAATGTTGACTAAATGCTGTGCCAGCAACAGAGATTTTGGGGGAGGTGACTGAAAGCTTGTACTACAAACATTCATTTATTATGTAGGAGGAGAGCTAAGTAGAGCCCAGAGGTATTCAGCTTGAACAAAAAATTAAAGATGACAGTAAATATTTTCACATGAGCTGATGCATGCCCTCAATTATAAACAGTCATGTATTTGATCTCCTCACTGTACCACGACAAACTAAAGTTCTAATCCTATTAATAAGCAAGAGGAAACCTTATCACCCCCATCAAAATGAAGCCTTTTTGAGCTGTTATGTGCTTTTACGTACAGATTTATTGTATATACACAATTATGCACAATAAATATTTTATAAATCCTTTATGCTTGCATGGAATTAATTCTGCATCTGAGACAAAACTAACAGGTTACTTTAATTGATGTTTATGTGGGGTTGGATGTAACGTCTGAATTGAATCGGGGAATATGATTTCATATTTTATAATAATAATTACAATCCTTTATTCGTCCCACAAGGTGGAAATTTGCAGGGTTACAGCAGCAAAGCGGATAGCAAAAATAAATAAGCATTCATTACAAAATAAAATAACGGTAATGATCTTTATTTACTGGTCTGCTGGGAGCAGTGCTGGTTGTGCAGTCTGACAGCAGCAGGAAGGAAGGACTTTCGATATCTCTCCTTCACACACTTGGGGTGAAGAAGTCTGTCACTGAAGGAGTTGCTCAGCACAGTGACAGTGTCCTGCATGGGGTGGGAGTTTGGTTTTGTTTTCATAATTACATTGCAATCTGTGGCAGCTAATCTCTCGTGGTAATAAACAGCCTTGACTGGGGTTGTCTTGGCAGGGATTCCCAGCGGAGCTTTTTAAACAAGAACAATGATGAACTAATTGCCATTTGAATTGGAAAGGAAGAGAAGACTTTTTTACCTTCCATCACAGTGAAGAGGTGCCTGGAGGAGAGTCACTGTGATGGATGTTTATGTTAAATTTATGTACTTGTGTGTTTTGTTTGCTTTTTATTGTTATGACTATATGGTATGACTATTTTTTTGAATGACAAATAAATTCAATTCAATTCTTAAGACTGACAGCTGCCTCTAAATCCCAACAGTTTCCCGTCTGGAGATGCTGAATCGTAAATGCTAGTAGGAAAGTGTGGTTTCCACCATCTTATTTTAAGCACCTTGAAGAGTGTGTGCCTGTGTGTATACGTGTGTGCGCGCGTACACGGGTGCGGCTGGTGGACCTGCTGCCTCAGAGTGCCAGAGACTCTGGTTCAATCCTGACCTCTGTGTGGAGTTTGCATGTTCTTCTTCTAATCATGTAGGTTTCCTCCGGGTGCTCCGGTTTCTTCTCACATCCCAAAGACGTGCAGGTTTGTAGGTTACTTGGCCTCTGTAAATTGCCCCTAGTGTGAAGGGAGTGGGTGGGGAAGTAGAATTACATAGAACTCGTGTGTACGGGTGATCGATGGTCAGCGTGGAGTTGGTGAGCCAAAGGGCCTGTTTCCTTGCTGTACCTCTAAACTAAACTAAACTAAAGTTTGCAATGCTAGTTGAGGGTGGCTCTTCAAACTATCTTGAACTCCTTTGATGGCTTTGGGGACCAGTGGAAAGGAAATGTGATCCATTGTCTGAGAGTAATGATAATTATGAATTCTTTGTAAACTTACCATTTATGCCACAAGAACCATGTATTCAGTTTCATTATTTATAATGCACAGCTTTTTGTATGTGCTTCAAGACCAAACGTTTGTCAGTGAAGAATACTTATGCTTCTGTTGACACCTCTGAAAAGCATGGCCACTTCAGTGATCCAGATACCTTTCCTCTCCCAAAGTACATGCATTGCCCAAGTCATTGAAAATTCATGCAGGGAATTAAAAAGATTGAAATGAGGAGTCATATTTCAAATAGTGCCAATCAAGAATGACCTTCATACGAATATTTTACAATTTCTCAATGCTAAACAAAAGGAAATCTAATAATAAACTGTGACCCACTTCATTGAGTTAACAAGTCAAGAAAAATATTCATCCGGCTGCCCTCTCGATCATATACCACACAAATCTGACATCACTAAATACAATTACATTATTAAGTCCTGCTAATACATAACAAAGTAGTTGAAGTCCTCTGGTGCTGACTTACAAAGCCAATAAAGTAACATTTGAATAAATTCAAGGGAATAAATCCTCTTAAAGGCGGCACGGTGGCGCAGCGGTTGAGATGCTGCCTTACAGCACTTGAGACCTGGGTTCGATCCTGACTATGGGCGCTGTCTGCACAGAGTTTGTATGCTCTCCCTGTGACCACGTGGGTTTTAGAAGAGACAAGGAAGAGTCAGGAGACAGCAAGTGCTTGTAAACTATGATAGACACAAAGTACTGGAGGAACTCAGCAGGTCAGGCAGCCTCCGGTGAAAAACGACGGTGACATTTCAGGTCGGAACCCTTCTTCACACTGAAGAAGTCCGTAGAAGGGTTCCGACCTGAAACGTCATGATCCTTTTTCTCCAGAGCTGCTGCCTGACCTGCTGAGTTCCTCCAGCATGTTGTGTCTATCTTCAGTATAAACCAGCATCTACAGTTCCCTCTTACACACATGTAGATTGTGGTTGTGGCCAAGAGCAATGAAGGCTCTGTATTGTATGCATATCATTTCTAATCAGTAGAAGAGTGGGGTACTCAAGTGGACGAGTGCAAGAGAAGGCACGGAGACACAAGAGTAAATAATATGATTTACGTTGAGGAAAGCTTGCATGCAAGAGTGGGTACGGTGCTTAATTTTTAAAAAGAGAGGCAGCCCTTGATATCATTTTCGTTGAGACTGGAGGCTTGGGACTAGCTGTGTGCTGCAGGGATCAGTAATGGGCCCATTGTTGCTCGTCCTTTGTGAGAATACACAAAGCATGGTTAATAAATTTCCAAATGCCACCAAAATAGGTGGTATTTTAGACAGTGAAGAAGGTTATCACCAGTTATAGCGGGATCTTGATCAGCTGGGTTAATGGGCCAAGGTGTGGTAGATGGCTTTCAATTCACATGATGTGAGGGTTGTGTTTTGGGAAGTCAAATGAGAAAGGTTCTTAGGGATATGGGCCAAAACCACCCTTACGTACACTAGTTCTATCATTAACACTAGGGACAACTTACAGAAGCCAATTAACCTACAAACCTGCACATTTTTGGGATGTGGGAGGAAGCCAGAGCATCCGGAGAAAACCTACTCGGTCACAGGGAGAATGTTCAAACTCCATACAGGCAGCACACGTAGTCCAGATCGAACCCGGGTCTCTGGCGTTGTTAGACAGCAATTCTACACTGCCGCTGCAAACTTGGACCAAAATTGAAGTTTGTTTACTCTGACTCACTGGTAACCTTTGACTTGTGTAAAACACATCAGCCTGTGCGTTGCCATTTCCTTACTGGGTACCCAAGCCATTATTGCCACAGTCCCTGTCACCAGACCAAGTCAGAATTATCCAATGAGTTTCTTGAGGTTTTCCGAGTCCACTGAAACCTATTTCAGGCGTGGAGTGGATGGCTGATCGCAGGTCTGGTGTCTTGACAGGGAATCTGGTGGATAGTTCCCAGATCCTGGTTGGAATATAGCTACAAGTGCAAGCAACTTGCTCAATCTTCTGGAGCAAAGAATGCCTTGATTTTTTACAACAGCAGCTTTGAATTCGATATTAGGCTCGGCATCAAAGAAATGTGCACAACGCTCAAGAGAACTAGGCTTGCTTCCAGGTTGACAACAAAGGCTTCGTTGGAAGCATAAAGAGGAAGAATGTTTTAATTGACTGTTCATTTTATCAAGGCTTGAATTTCTCTACTCAATGAAGAACAGGTACATGATGGATGTAAGGACTGAATGGAACCCAAATGAGGGTTGAAGGAATTAGTGGAAAGGCAGGAGCTACGATTTACTCAGTGATTGAGAGACATAATGTAAAACAATTTTGTCTCAAAATCAGTTTAAAAAAAAAGATGAATGTATGGTTTAACTTGAGAAATTGTTCCAAAAGCTGACTGGAAGGAGGAAAATAATTGTTGGCAACACAAAGCAGACCATGACCAGATGGAAAACCAAGAGGGTGAGAGGGGCAAAGTTTAAAGGAGATTTACGGGGCTTTTGTTTTTACACAGAGGCTTGTGGGTGCCTGAAATCTGCTGCCGGGAGTGGTGGTGGAGGCAGATAAGATAGTTGTGTTTGAGACTTTTGGAAAGGCACGTGGATATTTGTAATTTTGTCGGCACCAAAACGTGGCAACACTTGTGTACTGCCTAAGTGAGGTCTGCTACATGATTTTACTGGGTTGTATGCAAAACAAAGCATTTCACTGTATGTGACTACATGTGACAATAAAGTATTATTGATATGGAGGGAATGGAGGAATATGGGTTATATACGGGCAGATAAGAGTTGGTCTTGGCATTATGTTCGACACGGATATTGTGTGCCGAGGGGCTTGTTCATATGTTGTATGTTCTATGTAGTCCTCCCTTGTGGCCTCCTGCATCCTGCAGGACACGAGCACAAATGCACTAGGAACTCCATTACCTCGATTTCCTCCAGGCAACCATGTCGGGCTCTGGCAAACGCCACGTTTCCTTTGACTTCATCAGGACCCTGCTTGTTCTGAGCACTGAGGCTTTAACAAGGCACTAGAACATTGGGGCAAATTCGAACAATACAGCACAGGAACAGGCCCTTCAGCCCAGTGTCTATGCCGAACATGATGCCAAGACAAATTCTTATCTGCCTGCAAGTGATCCATAATCCCTCCATTCCCTGCATATCCATGTGCCTCTGCAAAAGCCTCTTAAATGCCACTATCCTATCTGCCTCTACCATCATCTGAAATAGTGAGTTAATGGAGTTAGGCTATAGTGTGTGTTTATATATATTTGCATATGAATGTGTATGTATATGTGTGTGCATATATCTCTAGAGTATATGTGTGTATGTATATATATATATATATATATATATATATATATATATATGTGTATATCCACAAATGTATGTGCGTATGTATATGTGAAAACATTCTTGTGCAGAAGAAATTTGCAGTCACAGAAATCTTGTTCAAATACCATTAGAACCTTATGTTTCAGAGGAGCCAAACAGGTAGGTGTGTCGTGTTAAGATCCTAAATAACTTACAACTGCTGTACCGTCTGGTGCACGGACTGCCAACACACTGTGCCTGACAGACAGACAAACCCCGGTACCATGGCATGGATGGATGTACCATCACCATCTCTCACCTCCGTCACTACTGCCAGAGTGAAACAGAAAAAGAAACTTGTGGGGATCCTGCGACATGCTTCACGAATGCAGCAGATTCTGGCTCGTACAGCAATTAATTCCGCTGAAATACCACCACCGTCTCAGTAAACAAACACGACCAGACTTTAGACACACCACGGAAATAGGCCCTTCAGCCCACCACTGAGTCCATGCTGACCAGCAATCACCCTGTACACTAGCACTATCCCACATACTATGAACAATTTACAAATTTTACCGAATCCAATTAACCTACAAACCTGTACATCTTTGGAGGGTGGGAAGAAACCGGAGCACACAGAGAAAATACACGCAGTCACAGGAAGGACTTACAAACTCCGTACAGACAACACCCAAGATCGAACCTGGTATCTGACGCTGTAAGGCAGCAACTCTACCGCTGCACCACTGTGCTGGCTTCAAACCACAAGAATCACATTAAACCGCGAGAATGAATGAAAAGAATGGACCATAATTTTTTTCAATTTATTTTTTTGTTTGATGTGACCTAATACATTTAGACGTAAACTCAAATTAGCCAAGTTTTGTATATCCCAAATATTTTGGGGTAATTCTTAATATATTATAAGCAGTTTATAGCAAGTGCATATATTGGATATGTGCTAATTATTTGATCGATTAATAGCAATCATTCATCAATTACATCATCAAATATGACAAACAATGAGAAGCAAGACATCAGGGTGCAACTGGACAGCCAAAATTAAGAGGTAGCAGAATTCTCTTCCTTTCTCCACAACCCTGACCTCGTCCCAAAACAATTTTTTTCTTTTATTTCCCCAAATTAATTTTGAGGGAATTATTACATATAAATTCCACTCCAGATAATATTCCCTAAAGAAACTGCCATCATATGTGACATATTGGTATAAAGTCGACTTTAATCTGGTTACATTCATTTGCTGTTTAATAACTCTAATAAACTCAACTGTCCGTCCATAGCCTTTTATTTTCTGCTAAGAAAAATAACTAATCAGTATGGTAATTGTTTAGAAAGTGCTTTACAGGAGAGGGATTAAGACCAGACATTTAACATTGTGAATCGCAAGAACCATTCCCAGACTAAAGCTGTCTTGTAGTCTCTGTAATTAATTTGCAAAGGTTCAAGATTATCCGACTCAGATGTAACCAAGTCCTTCAGATGGAATGCTATCTTCCAAATCTTAATGCCCTCACTACATCACGGAAACCTTTTCAATCTAAATTAAAAACAAGTTAATCATTCTCTACCCATCTTTCAGTCACAATAGTTAAAACATTAGTCAGAACTGCATCAATCAAGATGGCTGAATAATTATGGCAACTCAATCAAACACAATAACCAAATAAAACTTGGATGGAATTAATTCTCTCCCTGAGGTGTTAGTCTTATTCATTAAACTTTGCTTCTATGAGAGTACATTAAGAAACAATTCGAAGAAATGACCGATTAGCCCATTAGACAATTTAACATTGGATGATGATGTGTAAGATAGTCTAAAATATCACCTCACACAGGACACATTTCCCATCTCTAAAATTGGGGCGTGCTCACTGGCAACAGACTTGGTCTTAGAGCACTCATTCATGATAAAAAAAAGACCGGCAAGATAGTGCATTTAGAATTCATTGTACAGTTGCATCTTAAATGATGACATGCCGTTGAATACACTAATGCACATCATCAGATGGAACTGGAAGACTGACACTAAAACCTAACTTAAAGCAGGTTATTTGGTTAAACTGAGTTTGCAGGAACAAAGTTGTGAGCAAAAACTTCATTCTCAACGGATTATCCCATTCAAACCTCCATTTCCCCCCCATCTCATCATCACTCCTGTTGTAAACTTGAAAGGAGCATCACTCCAATTGAAAATGTAAGAAATTAAAAGCTCATTAAAACGGTTTTCTCACATCTAATTTTTCCACGGTTTTCCTTTGGAAACAGGAAAGTAAAATACATTGTGTTTTAAGGATTTTTTTTACATAAAGAAAAGAAGATTTAACAAAAATGTGAAGCAATCCTTAGGAACTAACTTCCAAGAAAAACAGGAGGAAAAACACATACATATTTCCAGATATTCACAATGTTTATGAACTCGCCAGCCATCAACCGCCTTTCACATTAAAATCCTCGGGTAACATTTGATGCAGTTACAGCTTTTTTTTAAAAACAACTTTAAAAATGAATGTCTCCATAATTGTGAAGATAAAATCAAACAACATGGCTAGATGCTGAACTGGGAACTAAGTTAAATGAGCATTTCTGATTTATTTCTTTAAACCATAATCTCAGAGCTTCTCTGTTCCAATATATAAAATTGTGTATTGGGAGCACAAGAGTTTGCAACACCAAACAAAAACCACCCGCTATCACATACACACAGTCACATCGACGGATCACTTTGGAGGCGAGTCCTTGTTTACTGGCACTGGCCGCTTGTTGTTGCTTCTTTGATGGATTCTGCCACATAATCCAAGTTAGAAGTGGTCAGGCCGCACATATTGATACGACCGTTGGTCATTAGATAGATGTGTTTCTTCTTGACCATGTATTCAACCTGAGAAGCTGTGGGGGAGAAAAGAGAGCGAAATATCACAAATCGTCAGCAAGTTTAACTTTTTCTCTTGAGAGTTTTCCTTGAGTTTGCAGTGATGATCAAAAGAACTTTCATCAAACTTTTTGGTTTACATTAGTTTAGTTTAGAGATAAAGCGTGCAAACAAGCCCTTCGGTCCACTGAGCCCACGCCAGCCGGCGATTACCCATACACGAGTTCTATCCTGCACACTAGGGACAGTGTACAGAAGCCAATTAATCTACAAACCCGATCGCCTTTGGGATGAGGGAGGAAACCGGAGCACCCAGAGAAAACCCACGTGGTTATATGGAGAACATGCAATCTCCATGCAGATGGCACCAGTAGTCAGAATCGAACCCTGGTCTCTGGCGCTGTACAGCAGCAGCTCTACCACTGTGCCATTGTGCTGCCTCCAACTTGAACAGATGCATTACCCAATTAATCTTTGATAAAGCAATTCTAAAGCATCTTTAGAGTACAAGGCTATCAGTGCTAGTAATGCCTCAGACAGCCAGATAAGAAATGGCAAGAGGTTAGGAATTGTAATAGATCCGCTTTTTTCCCGTTGATATCAGACTCTTGACAGACTTCTAATACGCTAAGGATGTCGTCCTGATCTCCCTATCTACCTGGTTGCGACCCGAGCACTTTTTAATGTAATTGCACTTTGTAGCTGTAATACTATATTCTGCACTTGGTTTCCTTTCTCTTTTGCACTACCTGTTGTACTCCTGAATGATATAATTGTACTCGCCTCTGTTTTTTCCTGGCTAGTACACGCTTCCACACTGTATCTTGGTACAAGTGACAATAATAAATGTAACATCCAAATATCCATTTGCAAATGATAAATGAACTAGGCAGGGTGCTGATGTGGAGGGGCACCAAGAGTTGTAGCCAGACAAAGTGACAAGTCAGAGACACATGGAATTGTAGATACTACAAAACACTAACTGCTGGAAGAATTCAACGGGTCAGGCAGCATCTGGAGAGGGATGGACACTCAACGTTTTGGGCCGGGTCCCTTCTTCAGAACATTCATACACTAAACAGTTCAGATTTACTCATCCTGTTATAGGAAAGATATTATTAAGCTGGAATGGGTGCAAAGAGGATTTACGAGGATGTTGCCAGGATGAAAGGGGAGAGGTTGAGCAGGTTAGGACTCTATTCCTTGGAGGGCAGGAGGATGCGAGGTGATCTTATAGAGGTGTTTCAGATCATGAGAGGAATAGATGGGGTAAATGCACAGAATCTTTTACCCAGAGTAGGGGAATCAAGAACCAGAGGGCATAGGTTTAAGGTGAGGGGCGGAAAAGATTTAATAGGAACATGAGGAGCAACATTTTCTTTTACACAAAGGGTGGTAGGCCGATGGAATGAGCTGCCGGAGGAGGTAGTTGAGGCAGGTACTATAACGTTTAAAAACAAATGGACAGGCACATGGATAGGATAGGTTTAGAGGGATATGGGTCAAACGCAGGCAGGTAGGCCTAGTGTAGATGGGGCATGTTGGTCGGCATGGGCAAGTTGGGCCGAAGGGCCTGTTTCCACGCTGTATGACAAAGGCATGGAAGATGGAAATGCAGAAAAATGTGAGGTCCTCCAATTTGGTTGAAAAAAAGTACAATGGCAGACTATTTTATTTAAAAGTCTTGAAGGGTCAACCATAAGAGGAAAGTATACAATAAATGCCAGACCATTCTGTACAGAGGGATCTTGAGGTGAAATTTCATTAACTCTCTGAAAGTGGCAACACAAGTAAACACGATTGATTGTAAAGAAGGCGTATGGTATACTTGCCTTCATCGATCTGGGCATTGAGTATAAAAGTTGGTAGGTCATGTTGCAGCTCTATAAAACTTTGATTAGGACACATTTGGAGTATAGTGTGCAATTCTGGATGCCTCATTACAGGAAGGATGTGGAGAATTTAGAGAGGGTGCAGACCGGGTTCACCAGGATGTTGCCTAGATTAGAAGTAATAGCTATAAGGAAAAGTTGGACAAACCTGGATTGTTTTCTCTGGACGTCTGAGGCTGAGAGGCAATGTGGTAGAAATATATAAAATTATGAGAGAGATCGATCGAGTAGATAGTCACAGTCATTTTCTCAGTGTGGAAATGCCGAATACAGGACTAGAGGGCATAGCTTTGAGGTGAGAAGGGGAATAATTAAGGGAGATTTACAAGGAACATTTTTAAACAAAGAGAGCAGTAGGTGCCTGGAATGCACAGCCAAGGTGCTGGAAGCAGATACGTTAGTGCCATTTTAGGCGTTTAGACAGTCACTTGAACAGGCACATAAGGGAAGCACAGCGATGCAGCTGGTAGAGCTGCTGTCTTACAGTGCCAAAGACCCGGGTTCGTTCCTGACCTCATGTGCTGTCTGTATGGAATTTGTACATTCTACTGTGACTGCGTGGGCTTCCGACCACATCCCAAAGACATGTGGGTTTGTAAGTTAATTGGCTTCTGTAAATTGCCCCTACTGTGTCGGGAGTGGATGAGAAAGTGGCATAACATAGAACTTGTGTGAACATGTGATCGATGGTCGTCGTGAACTTGGTGGGCCAGAGAAACTATTTCCATGCTGTATCACTAAACTATATTAAACTAACCTTTAACTAAACTGGGCAGGCAGGGGAATCTATGGACAATGTGCTGACATGGGGATTAGTTTAAAGTGATATTATTATCAGTGCAGACATTGCAGGCTGAAGGGATTTATTCCTGTGCTGTGCTGTTCTCTGTTATATGTTGAGAGACCAAAGGAAGTTGGTATTCAAAGCTGGATATTCCTGTACGTCATTTTTTATACTTTGGACTTTAGACTTGCAACATTGAAACAGACCCTTCGGCGCACTAAGTCTGCACCAACCAGTGATCACCCCGTACATTAGCACTTTCCTACACACTAGGAACAGTTTACAGTTTACAGAAGCCAATTAACCTACAAGCCTGTACGTCTTTAGAATGTGGTAGGAATCCGGAGCACCTGGAGAAAGCCCACACAGTCACAGGGAAAATGTACAAACTCCATTCTGGCCTGTACCATTCTGGGATTGAACCCGGGTCTCTGGCACTGTCAGGAGTAACTCTATGGCTGTATCACTGTGCCACCTTAGTTGAAAGTGAACCCTCAGATTTAGCAAGCAGCAGTATTTATTGCAGCAGGGTTTGAATATAGGCATATTGCTCCAATTATATGAAGCCTTGGCGAGATTGCATCTGAAATATTGTGTATCAGTCTGGTCTCCTAAGCTAAGGAAGGATCAAGAGTCAAGAGTGTTTTATTGTCATATGTCCTAGATAGAACAGTGAAATTCTTACTGGCTGCAGCACAAAGAATATGTAAACATTGTACACTGTAAACAATATGATAAACGAGAGAAAACAAAGTTCAGTGTGTATGTAAACTCACAAGTACACACATACATACACACACACACACACACACACACACACACACACACACACACACACACACACACACACATACATATATATATACCCAAAAAACAAACAAACAAGGGAGGGATTCCAATGAAGGTTCAGCTGATTGGTTCCTGAGATGGTGGGTTTATCATAAGGGCAGATATTGATCCTAAACTCTTCAGAGCAGAAGAATGCATGATTTCATTGAAGTCTACAAAATTTGTTAGAGACTTTGAAGAGCAAAACAAAAAACAGCAGATAGAAATTTGAAATAAAACAAAAAAAATTATTAGATGTACTAAACAGGTTGGGTAGTATCTGTGGAGGGAGAAATAGTTATTGTTTCAGGTTAATGAGGATCTTATAGAATCAAAGCATAGAAACAGGCCCTTCGGCCCAAGTTGCCCATCTACGCTAGTCCCATCTGCCGCATTTGCTCATATCCCTCTAAATCTTTCCTATCCATGTATCCGTGCAAATGTCTACTAAATGTTGTTGTAGTACCTGCCTCAATTATCCATATATCCACTACTCTCTGTGCGAAAAAGATGCCCCTCAGGTTCCCATTAAAATTTTCCCTCTCAGCTTAAATCTATGTCCCCTGGTTCTTGATTTACTCTGGGTAAAAGGCTCTGTGCGTTTACCCTATCCTTTCACCTCATGAATTTATACACCTCTATAAGGCCACCCCTTAGCCTCCTGCATTCTGAGGAATAAAGTCCTAGCCTGCCCTTCCTTTCCCTATAGCTCGGGTCAAGTCCTGACAACATCCTTGTAAATTTTCTCTTTTCAGTTTAACACCATCTTTCCTATGGCAACTGAATGACCAAAACGGAACACAATGCTCCAAATGCGGCCTCACCAACGTCTTGTTCGGCGATAACATAACATCCCAACTTCTATATACAATACCCTGACGTATGAAGGCCAATGTACCAAAAGCCTTCTTGACTACCCTATGACCCCACTTTCTGGCAGGTTAATTTGTCAACGGTTGAATAGACGTTGTACATCTACCAGCTACCCTGGCCCTTCACACCAAAAGCAGGCCCAACTCACGCACTCTCTTTTTTTAATAGATACAGGGCCCACCGAGTCCGCACCAACCAGTAATCACACCATACACTAACACTATCCTAGGAAATACTTACAATTTTATCAAAGCAAATTAACCTGCAACCCTGCACGTCTTTGAAATGTGGGAAGAAACTGGAGCACCTGGAGAAATCCCACGTGGTCACAGGGAGAACATACAAACTCTGTACAAAAGCACCCATAGTCATGCATGGCTGTAACTCTACCGCTGCACCACTGTGTCGCCGTCTCTCCCTCCCTCCCTCTCTCGGCAGACGAGGGTCCTCGAGTGGATTCTTTATCTGATACCTGGGGTCTTTTTGCAAATAGAAAGAGATACCTCCCGGCAGCCATCTAAAGACCCTGGTGGTATGTTGTGCGTTCATCTAATTGACTCCTTCAGGGCACCGAAACAGACGCACTCAACAGACTCTCAAATTGCACAAGTTCTCTCTTTCACGAAGACAAACAGTCTGCTTCCCATTAATAAAAGCATGATGCAAAGATTTTTTTCCCCCCTCCTCTTTGCTTAAAATATAAATTTCTTCAGCCCTTTGTGGATCTGCAACAATCCAAAACAAAACACACACGCAGAACAGCTGGATAGCATTACTGCTTAAAATATTGTACGATATAAAGATCGGCTGGACGAGGGAAAGCTTGTCAATTAGTGCAGTTGTTTTGTATTAAAAGACCTGTAAAGAGTGAAACCAAACTAACGGGGACTGTGGTGAAGCCAGTGAAGCTGGGAACACTAACAAAGACATCTACCCATCCACCAACACCTCACATTGCAGTTTTCACTACGGTGACTTATTCGAGAATAGGTCTGTGCCTCTTATTAAAGGGATAAAATGGAAAGCTTCCTAAGACATGAAATCATTTTATCCGAGGATGATCCAAAAGACGATTAATGGCTTCAGGCGAGCAACGGAAAAAAGGTGCACACAATGTATTAACTTTAAAAGAAAGCTGTGCACTCGTATGGATATCTCATCATTAGGAAATGTTAAAACATTTCAGTTGTAATGAGTCATCTCTGAACTGTAGTCCTCTATGTGGTCAATTTACTTCATGGGAAGATGCCGAAAAACATTAAATGAGATGAATGATGTCCACAATGAACAATGTTTTTGGCACTTTAATTGAGGTAGGTGTGCTGGCACCTCTGCTTTGAATAATACAGCAGGACCTGCAATAATTGCCCGAGCCAAGGAAGGATAAAAACAGATGGAACGTCAATTCAATGCCTTGACTGAAAAACAGAGCAATTCTAAACAGAACAATTCAGCAGGAATAGCAAACAGCAAACTGAATTCCCTCGACAAGAGAGGGCAGGAAGCAACACACAACAAACAAAAACAAGGTAAGCATTATCCGTCAACATGAAGCCTGTGATTCAGATAAGGCCCACCAATGGTATTTTTGGAAAATAAAGAACTTAATTCAGTCAAACGGCAAAAATCACCTGTCCTGTACTCTAATGTGTTCAAAGGGAGCACAGGTCATGGAAATGGAACGCCCAGAGAATAGAGCTTTCCATCTGAATGTGATCCATCATTTACAATATAGAAACGCAGTGTTGTTCTCCAGTGTTAATGTGGGGAAACTAAATGTGCCGACACGTGTGGGATGGACACTGCATCAGATGTGTGGCAGGCTCATTCTATCAAGTCGCCGACTGAAAATGTCTTGTCTCATGACTCTGGAAGGATCCCGAAATTTTTTAAAAAACGCACTGCAGATGTTGGAAATCTGAAGCATCAGTGTGGACACATGATGGGGACTCTCTCCAGCATGGAATTCCAATCTTGCAGCATTAACAGACACATGCTGAAAATAGATTGTCCCCAAAGCAAGATAGAGACACAAGGAACTGCAGATGCTGGTTTACCAAAATAAAAAAGACACCAGGCACTGGAGTAACTCAGCGGGTCAGGCAGCGTCGCTGGAGAACATGGACCGGTGGCGTTACAGGTCGGGACCCATCTTCAGTCCTTTTGCTTCTGAAGAAGAGTCCTGACCCAAAACGTCACCTATCCATGTTCTCCAGAGATGCTGCCTGACCCGCTGAGTTACTCCAGCATTTTGTGTCATTTTGTGTCCCCAAACCAAGTTTCTCTCTGAATGGTGCAAAGATTTCAAGCTCTTCTGATTCTTTTCCCTTTAAATGCTTTCAAAACATGCACAACACAATGTCTCTAACAGAAAGTGTGCTGAGAATTTGAATGTACCTTTCCTAGAAGATGTAGGTAATGGGGTCAATTCAGCTTTCTTGCCACAGGGATTCTTCAACCTAAACTCAAGAGTTCCGATCACCAGAACCCGTAAAGACCAATCTGCAAGCTCATCCATTTGCACCAATTCCATTCACAACTCGCAACCATCAGACAAACATTAAACCAAGAACAACTAAGCACTGAAGAAGGGTCTCAACCGAAATCATCACCTATCCATGTTTTCCAGAGATGCTGCCTGACCTACTGAGGGTCTGTAGGTGATAGAAGCCAGACACCTTCTCCAGTGTGCTGCACAACAAGATTCACTTCTTTCCATTTAGGCCCCATGCAGGCAGTTCTCAGAAGTTTTGCCACTGCTGTTATCCTTCTTTCTTCAAATCTTTTAACAGCTGAGCACCAAGGCTCTATCTGTTCCATGGCAACCAGGGTTGAATCAGAGTAGACCATTGTGCTGCGAATATAACTTCTTACCTGTTTCTACAAGGAAATAGGGGGAAAATAACCAAATCACTGATAAAGATAAGGTCCAATGATGAATCTCATCCTCAAGAATTTTTCTCGGTCCAAGCCTTGCGGCAAAGAGGAAGAAAATTGGCAATGGCTCCAACCCATCGTGCAGAGAATTGTGGACGCGGCCCAGACCATCACACACGCTGCCTCGGCAAGGCCATCAGCATAATCAAGGATGTATCGCACCCCGGCAACCTCTTCTCTCCCATCAGGCAAGGGGTACAGATGTGTGAAAACGCATACCTCCAGATTCAGACGGTTTCTTCCCAGCTGTTAACAGGCGACTGAACCGTCTTACCGGCAAACTAGTCCTGGCTTCCTATCTACCTCATTGGAGACCCTCAGACTATCTTTGATTGTACATAACTGGCTTGGACTTTACTTGCACTAAATGTTATTCACGATATTCTCTTCATCATATATCTATCTACACGTGACAATAAACTAAACTCAAACCCTTGAAGCAAACAGTGCAAATTGGAAATGGCTGCAATTCTGGAGGCAAACAGGGCGAATGTTGCAAATGGCTCCAAGTCTTGAGGCAAACACAGTGAATATTGGTAATGGCTCATAAGTAAAATTCTAGCAAATAGAAAGATTGAAACAAAAAAACACTGCATTCTTTAGAAATATCTAGAGAGAGCTCAGAGCTTGGAGACTCCTGCGATACAGATGCTTTGGCAACCACATTATCGAAGGTCTTTGTAGGAACTCTTCTGGCTGCTCAGAGCTTTCAACACAATTAGACTGACAATAAACAGAGACGACCCCAGGCACATTCTATAATGGTTTGTGCAAACATAGCAGCTGCCGGCAATAAATGTTGCAATGAAAATCTGCAAAAAATTCCAAGCTATTTGCCAGGTGCACTAAAGGAAGAATGGACTAGTCTCGATATCCATCACAGGAATTGGGAACAGCTGAAGATCCCAGAGCCTAAACTAGACCAGGCACTTGGCACTGGCCACAATCTCAAGCACCACATGTTAGAGAAGGCAAGGCAGCTTCCTTTACAACCTACCCACAGCAAATTCCTATCACAAACCTAGAGGCATTGCCTTTGCTCCCTCCCAGAATTGCAATTTCAATACTTCGTTCCACAGTTATTTGTTACATGTTAAAACAAAAGGATTATATATTTGAAGGGGAAAAAAAAATAAAAAAAATATTTCTATTCTTTCACAATTTCAGCACATCCTATGCACATTGTAGTGAAATAACTATTTTTGAAGTATTACCATGGCTACAATGTAGGAACCCTATTTGCACACAGATGATGTGTCATTGATCATGTTTTATTGGTGTTGATTAAAGGATAAACATCAACTGGGATGAACTCTATTTCAGTTCAAGTGATGCCACAGGATTTTCTACAGCAACTTATGAGAGCAGATGGAGCTTCAGGTTAATGTCAGTCATATCATAGCACACAGACCTGGGTTCGATCCTGACTATGTGTGCTGTCTGTACATAGTTTGTACATTCTCCCTGTGACCATATGGAGTTTTCTCCGGGTGCTCCGGTTTCCTCCCACACCCCATATGAGTATAGGTTTGTAGGTTAATTGGCTTCCGTAAAACTGTAAATGATCCCTGGTGTGTAGGCTGGTGTACGGGGATCACTGGTCGGCGCAGACTCGGTGGGCCGAAGGGCCTGTTTCTGCTCTGACTCTCTGAACTAAAACTAAACCAAACCTTTGTTAGTATTTCGTTCTTGTACAGCGTTGGATTATCAGGATGAATACTGGGCTCTTCCAAAACCTTCAAATGTTAAACCTGCCTTTTTAATCACCTAACATCTCCGCTTATGGCTCAATGTCAATATTTATCTCATTACATTTGTACGAAGCACCTATGTTAAAAGCCCTATTTAAAATTATTGGGGAATCCACATCCTCCCACACAGATATATATTTAGATTTATTATTGTTACATCTTCTGAGATACGGTGGAAGCTTTTGTTTGCATGCTATCCTTTTAGTTTAGTTTATTGTCACATGCAGTGAAAAGTTTTCTTGTTCCTATCCATTCAACTGATGACAAAGTACAGAGATCGTTAGATTTGTTCTGGTCTAGATCTTGCCCCGTCCCATCCCACACTTCCTTGTCTCCACTTCATTGCATTTTCCAGACTTCAGCCCATTTGACAGCAAAATCACATCTTGGCTTTTTGGGAGAATGGGCAAGAGGCCTTACAAAATGAAGAGTGCAAATTCATGGAGGCACAAGGAACTGCAGGTGCTGGAATTTTTAGCAAAACACAAAGTGCTGGAGTAACCCAGTGGGTCAGGTTGCATCTTTGGAGAACATGGATAGGTGACGTTTCAAGCCCAAAGAATGGTCCTGACCCGAAACTTCACTTATCCATTCCCTCCACAGATGCTGCCCGATCTGCTGAGTTACTCCATTTTAATGCAATGTCATTACTTGGTTGGAATAGTACCTAGTTGTGACCAGGTGCATGGATAGGAGAGGTTTAGAGGGATATGGGCCAAACAAGGGGAAATGGGACCAGCTTAGATTGTCAGCATGGACAAGTGGGTCGAAGGACTATATGACTCTATGACATCCTTCAGGCCAATCCATCCATGTGTTTAACTGAAGTTAAACTGAAGTTTAACTGAAAATGTAGTTTAACTGAAGTGGATCCATGATAATCAACTCAGCCACTCCCCGAGGGTTGTGTTTCAATTCTAACCACTTTTGGGGGAAAGTAATTCTTCCCGCATTCCCTCTTGGATTGATCAGTGACTGCTTTATTTATAGTCCTACTTCTGGATCCTGCCTGCACCTCATTACCTAATTCATCTGTCCCAATCTCAAAGTCAGTGTTTTCCAAACATATAATGGCTACCTGGAGAACTGGGTCAATGAGCTAATTTTTCAGTCTCATTCAGACACTTGGGAATGAATGCGAATGAACGCATAATGCTGCAAACCAACTGGAATCCGGAAATGGCACGCCAGAAAATGAGAGCTTTATGTATTAAAAGTGTTAAGACTGCAGATTTCTCTAAAAAAACATAAATTCACTTTGCCCAAAGTTGCTAATCAATGATATAGGACTGTAGTAAGGAAGGCAAATGCAATGTTAGCATTTATTTTGAGAGAACTAGAATATAAAAACAGGGATAAAAATGCTAAGGCGTTATAGGGCACTGGTCAGACCCCATTTGGAGTATTAATAATAATAATAATAATAATACATTTCATTTGTATAGCGCTTTTCTGGAAACTCAAAGACGCATTACAGAGTAAGTAAAAATAAAGAAATAAACGTACAAAAAAAGGAAGGATAAGGAGAAGCGACGGTCAGTGGTTGAAGGCAGTGCTGAACAGGTGAGTCTTAAGTGATGTTTTGAATGTGGTGAGTGAGGAGGAGTCTCTGATGGTTTGAGGTAGTGAATTCCAGAGGGTGAGAGCAGCGATGGAGAAAGCCCTGCCCCCCCCCCAGGATCTGAGTTTGGTCCGGATGGGGGGGGGGACAGGAGGTTAGCAGCAGCAGAGCGGAGGGTGCGGGTGGGAGTGTGTCTGTGGAGGAGGTCAGTCAGGTAGAATGGGGCCAGGTTATGGAGGGCTTTGTAGGTCATGAGGAGGATTTTGTACTGGATTCTCTGGGGGATGGGGAGCCAGTGGAGCTTGTAAAGGACGGGGGTGATATGGTCACGGGTCGGGAAGTGGGTGAGTAGACGGGCAGCGGAGTTCTGGATGTATTGGAGTTTATTGATGATTTTTGAGGGTGAACCATAGAGGAGGCTTTTACAGTAGTCCAGACGGGAGGTGATGAAGGCGTGGATGAGGGTTTCTGCAGTTGTGGAGGAGAGGGATGGACGGTGACGGGCGATGTTTTTGAGGTGGAAGAAGGCTGTCTTGGTGATGTGTTTAGTGTGTTTGTCGAAGGAGAGGGTTTGATCAAAGATGATGCCAAGATTCCGGATGTGAGGGGAGGTGGATACTGAGAAACCGTCGATGTTGAGGGTGAAGTTGTGGGTGGATTTGGTGGGCGTTTTTGGTCCAATGATGATGATTTCGGATTTGTCACAGTTTAGTTTGAGGAAATTGATTTGAAGCCAAGATTTTATTTCAGTGATGCAGTTTGTCAGGATAGAGTGTGTAGCAGTGGAGATTGACTTGGTGGAGATGAGGAGCTGGATATCATCGGCGAAGCAGTGGAATTGGAGACCATGACAGCGGATTAAGTGACTAAGGGGGAACAGGTACAGGATGAAGAGGAGGGGGCCGAGAACTGAACCTTGGGGGACACCTTGGGGGAGGGGAGCGGTGGGGGATTTGCAGTTATTAATGGAGATGAACTGGTGCCAGTCGGAGAGGTATGATTTGATCCAAGAGGGGGCAGTGCCGGTGATGTTAAAGGTGGTTTCAAGTCGGGTGAGGAGGATGGAGTGATTGATGGTGTCAAAGGCGGTGCTGAGGTCGAGGAGGATGAGAATGTTGAGGTTACCGGCATCAGAGAAGAGGAGAAAGTCGTTGGTGATTTTGAGGAGTGCAGTTTCAGTACTGTGATTGGAGCGGAATCCGGATTGGAATGTTTCATACAGGTTATTGGCAGAGAGGTGATGTTTGAGTTGAGAGGCTACAGCGTGTTCCAAAACTTTGGACAGAAAGGGTAGGTTGGAGATTGGTAAGTTTCAATGAGTATTGCGAGCAGTTTTGGGCCCCGTATACGAGGAAGGATGTGCTGACGTTGGAGGGAGTCCAGCGGAGGTTTACAAGAGTGCGAATGATCCCGGGGATGATTGGATCAGCGAATGATGATTGTTTTGACGGCACTGGGCCTGTACTCATTGCTGGAGTTTAGAAGGATGTGCGGCCACCTCATTGAAACTTACCAAATAATGAAAGGCCTGGATAGTGGATGTGGAGAGGATGTTTCCACTAGTGGGAGAATCGAGGAGCAGAGGATACAGCCTCAGAATAAAAGGACATACCTTTAGAAAGATGAGAGGGAATTTCTTTATTCAGAGGGTGGTGAATCTATGGTGAATTTATTACCACGGATAGCTGAGGAGGCCAAATCATTGGGTATTTTTAAGGCAGAGATTGACAGGATCGTGATTAGTAAGGGCGTCAAAAGTTTTGGAGAGATGGCTGGAGAATGGGTTTAAGAGGGAACTATAGATCAGCCAGGATTGAAAGGCGGAGTAGACTCGATGGGCCGAATGGCCTACTTCTGCTCCAATGACATTGACATACACTTTTGAACTTATGAGCCCATTGAGTCTGTACCAGATGATAGAACAACCTCATTACCTCACTAATCATCCTTGTAAACGGACCACCCCATGTTCCCATGAATTCCCACAGACTCTACCACTCTCCTTCACACACGGAGCAGTTTAGAGAGGTCAACTAACCTATCGATTCGCATGATTTTAGGATGCTTGGGGAAACCGGAGCATCTAGATGAAATGCACACTGTCACAGGAGAACGTGCAAACTTCACACAAGCAGCACCTGTGGTCAGGATTGAACCTGGTTATTTGGAGCTGTGACGCAGCAGTTCTACAAACTCATTATCTGTGCCACCGCACTCAGCCACACGTGTTCGCGACCAGGTCATTGGAAGTGAAGATACTGGTTTACAAAATGACGAGTGCTGGAGTAACTTAGAAGGCCAGGCACCATTTCTGGAGAACATGGATAGGTGATGATTCGAGTCACGGTCCATAAAGACAAAGATTTCAAGGCAGGATGCGCTATCAGTTTCAATTCAAATTTGGAAACACAATGAAGATTTGCAAGCCAAAAACACACCTATCAATGTTCTCCAGATGCTGCCTCACCCGCTGAGTTTCTCCAGCACTTTGTGTCCTTTTTTGAGCAGGATGCGTTGGTTGGTCCAAAACAAAGTCATTACTGTGTATGTTCATTTCTTTTCCACTATTTTAAAGTTCCATCTTAATTCCCATTTAAGTGGCAGATCAGTTCAAATCCAGTGAGCTGTGTTCTTATAAAGGCGATCTATTAATTTATACAATTGTACTAAAATAATACCAAGTACAGATTCCTTGAAAGTGGTAATAAGTCGATAGGATGATCAAGAAGGCTTTCGGCATATTGGCCTTCTTCAGTCAGAGTACTGAGAATAGACGTTGGGAGGTCATATTAGTTGTACAACATGCGAGGCCACACTTACACTATTTTGTTCAGTTTTGGTCACACTTATAGGAAAGATGTTTTCGAGCAGGAATGGGTGCAGAAAAGACTTACGAGGATGTTGCCAGGACTCGAGGGCCTGAGCTATAGGGAGAGGTTGAGCAGGCTAGGACTTTATTCCTTGGATCGCAGGAGGATGAAGGTTGATCTTATAGAGGTGCACAAGATAATGAGAGGAATAGATCGGGTAGACGCATAGCCTTTTACCCAGAGTAGGGAAGCGAGAACCAGAGGACATAGGTTGAAGAGTTAATGGGAACCTGAGGGGCAACTTTTTTTTATATTAAGGGGGGTAGGTGTATGGAATAATCTGCCAAAGGAGGCAGGTACTATCACAACATATAAGAAACATTTAGACAGGTACATGGATAGGATAGGTTTTGAGGGATATGGGCTACACACAGAGAAGTGGGGCTAGTGTAGATGGGGCATGTTTGTCAGTGTGGGCAAGTTGGGATGAAGGGCCAGTTTTCACGCTGGATGACTCAATGAGATGAGGTGTGTGCTCTGGGTACATACGGTTCAGTCCCGTGAAGCTGAACATTCCGATCTGTTGGGTGATGTGATCCCAAGTGCCGGGAGTTCCCAGTTTCTCCAGTTTTTCCCTTAGCTGCGCTCTCATCAGCAATACCCGGTCAGCCATGGTCTTCACATTACTTGCCCTGGAGGAGAAAATATCAACAAAGTAAAAGTACCAGAGTGAGTCAGTGGGCATCACATCACTTTAGTTTAGGGTTAAGTTTAGAGATGCAGCCTTCGAGTGGGATGGCCCAATATCCTCGTTTTACCATATTTGATTGAAAGATACAGCATGGAAACAGGTCCTTCAGCCCACTAACTCTACGCTGATCATCGATCACCCGTTCACACTACTTTTATATTACTAGAACATAGAACTAGTTTTCTTACCCACTCTCTACATAGTAGAGGCAATTCAGAGGCCAATTCACCTACAGGCCGGCACATCTGTGGGAAGAAACCGGAGCACCCAGAGGAAACTCATGCAACCGCCGGGAGAATGCGCAAACTCCGTACAGACAGCGCCCAAGGTCAGGATATAACCCTGGTCTCTGGACCTGTGAGGCACCAGCTCTGTCACCCTGTTGGTCCATAATGAACCCAGATGA
The DNA here is from genome assembly GCF_053455715.1 of Rhinoraja longicauda. Classification (NCBI taxonomy): domain Eukaryota; kingdom Metazoa; phylum Chordata; class Chondrichthyes; order Rajiformes; family Arhynchobatidae; genus Rhinoraja; species Rhinoraja longicauda. The sequence continues at coordinate 19,021,241 of NC_135968.1, forward strand.
TAGTGACCTAGATGATAAAATGAATCTAGAGAAGAGCCAGGTTTGACATCAGATACATGCAGAGTGAGGCAAGACCTGATGGAATTGCTGAAACCAATCTTGGTGTTCCTGACTCAGCGGAGATGACTATTGCCAGATATTTCCTGTGACTTTTAAATTGTTTGTTGCTCTTTTGTGCCTGCAACGTGCTGCCAGAGATGGTGAAAGCAGATATGATTGTGATTTTTAAGAGGCTTTTTGATCGGCACATATATATGCAGGGCATGGAGGAGTATGGATCACATGCAGGCAGTGAAGATTAGCTTAACTTGGCATCATGTTTGGCATAGAGTTTGTGGGACGAAGGGACTGTTTGTGTACTGCTCCAAGAACTAGGTTATCTTGATACATCCACGGCAGCCTCTCTTTCTTAGAGAGAATCTACAATCTTTAGCAAGCACACTACTTCCAATGAAAATAAACCGGTGGCATGATGGCGCAGCAGTAGAGTTGCCAGTTCCGGGTTCAACTCTGACTACGGGTGCTGTCCGTACGGAGTTCATACATTCTCCCTGTGAACGAGTGGGTTTTCCCCGGGTGCCCTGGGTTTCCTCCCACACTCCAAAGATGTATGTGTTTATTGGTCCATTGGCTTCGGTAAAAAAAATTGTAAATTGTCCTCAGTATATAAGATATTCCTTTTGTGAGAGGTTGGGGGAAGCAGGAAGCAAAAAAAAAAATCGTGGTCGGCGTGGATTCAATGGGCCGAAGGGCCTGCTTCCGCGCTGTGCCTCTAAATAAAACTAAACTAAACTTCAGCAGTCCGCATTCGTGATCTCTACACTAGTTGGTCTGTAAATAAATGATCATTTTGCAATCTTGAACATGAAGAAACAAGCTTGACATCCCACAGGAGATCAACCCTAGATTGTTAATGGAACTGCGGCACAGACACTTGGATGGAATAATGGCTCAAAGGGACAGGCGGCTGGGATTGAGGCTGCAAACTGCTGCATGCACAGCGACGGACTCGGACAAAATGGTAAGAGAATGGATTGGCAACGACATAAAGACAACAAAAAAATCAAGATTTGTTTTGCAGGACATGCCATAAGGTTCAATTTAAAATTAGGGACACAAAGGATCTGACAAGAACCTAGTTTATGCCATAAGTGTAGTGTTTTTCGCAGAGTGGCGATTACACATTAAAAGAAATAAAAACACCTGGTGGATATGAGCATTGCAAAATAAATTTAGTCAAGAGAGAGCTGGATAGAGCTCTTGAGGATAGCGGGGTCAGGGAGAAGGCAGGAACGGGGTACTGATTGAGAATGATCAGCCATTGGCTCGAAGGGCCGAATGGCCTACTCCTGCGTCTATTGTCTATTGTCTATATAAGATGACGAACTGACACCGACTGATAAAATGTTAATCGGACCTTGGCATGAAAGTCATCAACATTTTAAAAATCCACACAGTAACACAGCAGCAAAGAAGTTGGGGCCAGCTTGTGTGGTCCATAACCCTTTAATTATATTTAGAAAGGACCTGCTTAGTTTTACTGAAAAAGACACAAAGTACTGGAGTAACTCAGTGGGTCAGGCAGCATCTCTGGAGAACATGGGTGGATGACCTTTCAGGTTGGGACCCTTCTTTAGACCAAGAGCCTTTTTCAGACCTTAACAGGTAACAGATGTCCACCTATCTATGTTCTCCAGAGAGATACTGCCTGGCCCACTGTTACTCCAGCACTTTGTGACTTTTTTTGTAAGCCTGCAGTTCCTATTAACCTTTTAATTATCACACTCTTATTAAAGATCACTTGCTAGACTTTGTCCCACCCCTATCTCTCCTTTAGCCTTTGTCCCCACTACCATAATCAGTCTGAAGAACAGACCCGACCCAAAACATCGTCTGTCCATGTTCGTCAAAGATGATGCCTGACCCAATGAGTTACTCCAGCACTTAGTGTCCTTTTTGGTAAACCAGCACCTGAAGTTCCTTGTGTCTCCTTATTACAGATCAAACTGGTTTAGGATTAGAGAATGCAGAAAGTGGGAAAGGTGGAGGATTTCTACAGAAGGAAGTGTTGGGTGTATGAAAAGAAATGATGAATAAAAACCTACAGCATATACATTGTAAGGCACGTGATCTTCTAGGACTTAGCACTGCCCTTGGCATTTAACTTAAACACTCAAAATTTGCCCATTAACACTTTTCAGATTTATTGACTCTGCCACTCATAGCCCTGCCTTAATATACTTGAACCTCTCCAGCTAGAATTTCCTTCCTAAATCCCTCTCTACTGTATAAGACACCCATTAATATCCTCCTATTTAGTTTAGAGATACAACGTGGAAACAGGTGCATTGGCCCACTGAGTCCAAGCCGACCAGCGATCAGTCGTACACTAAATGCTATCCCACACACTAGGGGCAATTTACAGAAGCCAATTAACCTACAAACCTGCACGTCGTTGGAATGTAGGAAGAAACCGGAGCACCCGGAGGAAACCCTCGGAGTCACAGGGAGAACGTACCAACCTCGTGCAGACAGCACCCGCAGTCAGAATTGAACTCAGGACTCTGGTGCTGTAAGGAAGCAACTCTACCACTGCGCCACTTGCACTACTCTTATACTCAGCTTTTGTCTGGATATTTCTGTATGCATTTTCAGCTAGCTTTTTATATAACGACTAAGTATATATGACTACTTGTAACACGATTAATCTCCCATGGCCCTAAATGGAAGCTATAATTTGAAGACAAGGTAGAAATGAACCAAAGCATCCGGATATAATTCAGTCACCTTTTGAACATAAATTGCATTCTTGTTATAATATATAATTTGAGAATTATTTGTAGATTAAATACAGTTTGGGATGGAGAGAAGGGGAACTGTTTGATCCTGTTTCTCTGTGTTTCAGGCCAGGGCGCAGGGAAGTACAGAAGTATTGCAACGTTGTGCCATCCACTGTTAAGAGAGGTGCAAGTACAAGATCATGAGGGGAATAGATCAGGTAAATGCACACTTTTACCAAGAGTAGGTGAATCAAGAACCGGAGGACATAGGTTTAAGGTGAGAGGGGAAAGATTTAATGAGGGGCAACTTTTTTTACACACACACAAAGGTTCTTGGGTGCTAAGATAAAAGGGCCGGCACAGTGCTACAGCAGTACAGTTGCAGCCTTACAGCGCCAGTGACCCGGGTACGATCACGACTACGGATGCATTCTGTATGGAGTTTGTACGTTCTCCCCGTGCACGTGCAGGTTTTTTCCGGGTGCTCCTGTTTCTTTCCAAACTCCAAAGACGTGCAGATTGTAGGCTAATCGACATCTATAAATCACCTCTACAGTGTACGATTCAAAACTGGGATAACATAGAATTGGTGTACAGATGATCGTTGGTTGGTGCGGGCCCAGTGGGCCTGTTTTCAGGCTGTATCACTAAACCAAACAAGGAGTAGACAAAAAGAACTGCAGATGCTTATTTACAAAAAAAGACACAAAGTGCTGGAGTGACTCAACAGGTCAGATATGTTCTTTAGATAATAAGTTTCAGGTTGGGACCCTTTTTTCACAGTGATAGTAGTGGGGGTAGAAAGCTAGAAGAGAAGTGGGGGCAGGCCAAAGCCAGACAAGTGATAGGTGGATACATATGAGGGAGGTTTGATTCACAAAGGCTAGAAATGAAAAGAAAAAAGGTCTGTGAAATAAGGAGAGGTGTATGAAATGTGAAGCCAGAGGAAGGGAGATAGGTAGAAGGGAGATAGGTAGAAGGGGACAGGAGAAATGGGGGCAGGATAATGGTAGAAATGGGTGCGCATCCAGGAAGGACACAGGGAAGAGAGGGGTAAAAAGGGGGAGGGGCTGATTACCTAAAATTGGAGAACTCAATGTTCTTACCAAAACGTCACCAAGCGCTGGAGTACCTCATTGGGTCAGGCAGCAGAGTCCCGACCCGAAATGTCACCTATCCATGTTCTCCAGAAATTCTCCCTGACCCACTGAGTTACTCCAGCACTTGGTGTCCTTTTGTGTAAACCAGTATCTGCAGTTCATTGTTTCTACATTTCAATGTTCATACCATTTGGGTTGAAAGCTACACAAGCAGAATATGAGATGCTGTTCCTCCAGTTTACGTGTGGCCTGACAATGGATGTGGCCCAGGACAGAAAGGTTAGTGTGAGAATGGGAAGGGGAGCAAATGGGTAGCAACCGGGAGATTCATCAGGACAGAGAGGTCAGTTTTGGAATGGGAAGAGTGAGGTGTTAGAACTATTTCGGCAACTTTAAAAATAAATAGACGTCTACAAGCACAATGTCATTTCACTGCACGAATGTCTCCTCACCATTCTGCAAAGAGAGCAGAGTCATTAAGTGTAGTGGATACAATTCGAGCCCCTTGAGCGGGAGGGTTTGACCATATTGTCCGGGCTATCTTCTCCATCTGCGACCGAATCCTGTTCACGTTGTCGGTGTCCTTGGCCACGATGCACAGGTTTCCAACTCGCTCATCTGTGAACAAGGAGGGAGGAATTAAACGGGGCATTCTTTGTTACATGTGTAGATACAAGGAACTGCAGAGGCAGGTTTCTAAAAAAAACTGCTGGAGTAACAGCGACTTGTGCAGCATCTCTGGGGAACATGGTTGTGGCGGCAGAGTGGCTGCCTTGCAACATCAGAGACCCAGGTTCAATTCTGACCAGGGGTGCTGACTGTACAGAGTTTGTATGTTCTTCTTGTGACCATGTGGGTTTTCTCCGGGTGCTCCGGTTTACTCCCACACGCAAACGATATACAGGTTTGTAGGTTAATTGGCTTCTGTAAATTGTCCCTCATGTATAGAATAGTGCTAGTGTACCAGGTGATCGCTTGTGCTATCATGTGACGGAGGCACAAAAATAAGGCACCATCAAACAGGCATGATCAAAGAGACAGACAGACAGACAGACAGACAGACAGACAGACAGACAGACAGACAGACAGACAGACAGACAGACAGACAGACAGACAGACAGACAGACAGACAGACAGACAGACAGACAGACAGACAGACAGACAGACAGACAGACAGACAGACAGACAGATAGATAGATAGATAGATAGATAGATAGATAGATAGATAGATAGATAGATAGATAGATAGATAGATAGATAGATAGATAGATAGATTTTACCCAGGTCCAAGGAAAATTTCACCCAAAATTACAATCATGGCATCCCAAAACCAAAACATAATTTCTCGGTGCAATGATGGGAAACCACTGATCAGGAACAATGGCCGTCAGCGCTGTGAATATCTGGCAGTCAAGAGGAGGAATCGGAGGAATATCAATCACATGCGGGCAGATGTGATTAGTTTATATTGGCATCATGTTCGGCACAGATATTGTGGGCCCAAGAGCTTGGTCTTGTGCTGTACTGTTCCATGTTCTAGGTTTAGGTTTATTACTTGGGCGGCACAGAGCCACGGCAGTAGAGTTGCTACCTCACAGTGCCAGAAACCTGGGTTCGGTCCTGACTAAGGATGCTGTCTGTGTGGAGATTGTACGCTCTCCCCGAGACCACGTGGGTTTCTTCCCACATCCCAAAGATGTGCGGGTTTGTAGGTTAATTCCTTCTGTAAATTGTCCTTAGTGTGTAGAATAGTACTAGTGTGCGGGTGATCGCTGTTCGACATGGACTAGGTGGGCCGAAGGGCCTATGTCCACATTGCATTTCTAAACTAAGCTATTGTTACGTGTGCCCAAGGTACAGTGAAAAGCTGTGTTTTGCATGCCATTAAAACAGATCAGATATACCATACATGAATACAATCAAATCAAACTAAAGTACAATGGTCAGAGCAAAGAGGGAGATACGAAGCACCAAATACAGTTCTCAATTTGAATACAGTTAATTTTGATGAATAGGACAATTAATTTATAATTCATGTCCCCTTTTGAGCAGGTATTTAAATCTAACCCTTATTTTGTTTGCGAATTCTTATTCAAAGATTTATATCAGGGCGACACTGTGGCGCAGCAGTAGAGTTGCTGCCTTTCAGCGCCAGAGACCCGGGTTCAATCCTGTCTAAGGGTGTTTGTTGTCAGTATAGAGTTTGTACGTTCTCCCTGTGACCGTGTGGAATTTCTCCACGTGTTCTGGATTCTCCTCCCCCCCCCCCCCCCCCTCACATCCCAAAGACATGCAGGATTTGTAGGTTAATTGGCTTCAGTAAATTGTCCCTGAGGACCTGTTTCCACGCTGTGTCCCTAAACTGAACTATCAAAAGGAAAAAAAGCTTTACAAAATAGAAGGACAACTGAGTAGGGTTCTACTCTAGTAGTGGAGTATCAGGTATTAAATTAACATGAAATGAACCTACTCCAACTGGATGCAAAACACAAATTATGCATAGTTTAATGCTGATAAGTGTGAGGTGCTGCATTTTGGTAGGACAAATCAAAATAGGACGTACAGGGTAAATGGTAGGGAATTGAGGAATGCAGTGGAACAGAGGGATCTGGGAATAACTGTGCATTGTTCCCTGAAGGTGGAATCTCATGTGGATAGGGTGGTGAAGAAGGCGTTTGGTATGCTTGCCTTTATAGATCAGAGCATCGAATATAGAAGTTGGGATGTAATGTTGAAATTGTACAGGGCATTGGTGAGGCCGAATCTGGAGTATGGTGTGCAGTTCTGGTCGCCAAATTATAGGAAGGATGTCGACAAAATGGAGAGGGTACAGAGGAGATTTACTAGAATGTTGCCTGGGTTTCAGCACTTAAGCTACAGAGAGAGGTTGAACAGGTTGGGTCTTTATTCTTTGGAGCGTAGAAGGTTGAGGGGGGACTTGATAGAGGTTTTTAAAATTTTAAGAGGGACGGACAGAGTTAACGTGGGTAGACTTTTCCCTTTGAGAGTGGGGAAGATTCCAACAAGGGGACATAACTTCAGAATTAAGGGACAAAAGTTTAGGGGTAACATGAGGGGTAACTTCTTTACTCAGAGGGTGGTGGCTGGGTAGAATGAGCTTCATGGAAGTGGTGGAGGCAGGCTCGATTTTATTATTTAAGAGTAAATTGGATAGGTATATGGATGGGAGGGGATTGGAGGGTTATGGTCTGAGAGCAGGTAGATGAGACTAGGTCAGAGAAAGTGGTCGGCATGGACTGGTAGGGCCGAACGGGCTTGTTTCCGTGCTGTAATTGTTATATGGTTATATGGTTATATAGAATCTTTGGCATTCAGATGCAATTTTTGAAAAAAATACAAAGGAAAATAACTGCAGATGCTGGTTTAAATCGAAGGTAGACACAAAATGCTGGAGTAATTCAGCGGGTCAGGCAGCATCTCAGGAGAGAAGGAATGGGTGACGTTTTGTGTTGAGACCCTTCTTCAGACTGAATATTTGATATTTGCAGATCTTTTCCAGAAATATTGAATAATTACTATTTCCAGAAAATGAAAATCAAGAGCCAGAGGCCATTCAGCCCATCAATCCCATTCCATTGATACAGCACGCACGATCTTTCTATCACGTTACCTCTCCCATGGTACTGGTTAACCACCGCAAATCTCTCTTCTCAACCTGCCAGCCCCTTCCCCCTCCCCCCAGAACAATTGAATATTTAATCTTGCTCTCAATTGCCTTTTTAAGGGAGATCATTTCAAATCTAGTTTAGACATCAGTTGACCTCAAATCCGGCCATTCACTGTCTGATCTATTAATTGTACAATTGCACCATCTTTTGAGATACAATCAAATCGCTGAGAGGTTTCCTTTCAAAATTCAAAGAGCTAGACAAGGTACATTTTTACAGGACAGAAGATTCATTCAACCTGTACTGACTTTCTGTACAAGCAATTTAGTTCAACTCCATTTTATTCACTGCAAAGTATGTTCCTATCTTATAGCCACAAAATTAGAAGGAGGTTCACAACTTGGGTCTGACGACCAGCAGACAAAAGGTGGATATTATCTATAATTTAAGATGAATCAGATCTTGGCTAATGGACCTTGATTGGGAATTCTGTAAACTGTCCCATCTGAGTAACACAAATATCCAATGCCAACAGGCATTTGTTTTAAACCTCCACAAATTGGCTTGGATTTAAAATCTGCACTCCTATATATAAATCAGCAAGCCATTGTAAAGAAAAAAGTATCAAAGTACTTTTTAAAATGTGGGAACTGCAGAGGTTTCCCAACGAGACTAATTAGAAACGAAAGACTTGTATTTCTAACACAATTCAATCGCAAACTTTCAGTATGGCAAATAATTATATTACGATGTCTGGGTTACTTTATGGCAATCCAGGCGATGTTGTTCTAGTTTAAAGTTAAGAAAGTTAGATGGAGTAAGTTTGACCAACACCATCATTCGTATTTAAAAACTTAAATCAGTCTCATACCCAAGTTGTTGACTGGGAATACAATTGGTCTTTAAAAAAAAAAGAATTTCACGATTTTTAAGCTGCAGCCAAAATTCCAACTGAACTATATTTGATCAAGTTTGAAGTGCAGCCTTGGAATGACAAGCAGATGTAAAATTGCTCTGATTGCTGAAAAGAATAAGAACAGCTGCCCCTACTGAGAGCACACTTAAACTTTCTGTAGTGTACGATGCCATTCAAAAGTGGCCAACCACAGCAAATGGATATTTTGATCAGCACCAATGGTAGTTTAAATTTCAACTCTGATTGTAAATGTTTCAGGTTTGCTCTGGACTGTGTCATACTCTTGGCTGGCACAAGAGAAACAATCTAACTAGTGGTGTTTTACTATGGTAAGATTGTGTTGCCCACAAAATGGCTGTCGCAGTTTCATAAAAGCCAACCAAAAAGCAATAAAATGCCCAGCAAAAGAAAAATCTTTTTTTCCCTTTTAAAAACAGAATGTCAATTCCAAAATCATCTAATTTTCATAATAAATTGTTCAATAGAGCAACCAATTAAACAGATGGGGACCACATATTGGTTCCCATGTTGATCTCCCATATTTACTCTGTATATTTAAGTTCATCCAAACTCATCCTAAACAAGAGTTATAAACTTCGCATCATACTGTCGGGTACCACAGTGAGGTTTGGGAACAGTTCTGCCCAAGACCACAAGACATTGCAGAGTTGTAGATGCAGCCCAGTCCATCACACAGACCAGCCTCCCCCCCAATATTGACTCTCCCCAATATGGATGTGGAGAGGATGTTTCCACTAGTGCGAGAGTCTAGGACCAAAGACCATATCCTCAGAATAAAAGGACGTACCTTTAGAAAGGAGACAAGGCAGTGGATATAGGGAATTCATTGCCATCAATGGCTGTGGAGAGCAAGTCATTGGATATTTTTAAAGCGAAGATTGATAGTTTCTTGATTAATAAGGGCGTCAAAAGTTATGGGGAAAAGGCAGGAGAATGGGGTTGAGAGAGAAAAGTAGATCAGCCATGATCGAATTGTAGAGCAGATTCGATAGGCTCAAAGCCCTAACTCTGCTCCTTATGTCTTATGGTCTTATCAAGGGTATCTTTCATTGAATGAAAAACAAACAGATTCTGATCTACTCTAATGAATTATTGGATAGCTTCTTCGAACATTTTATGCCTGTGTTCGTGCATATTTAGGTTAGTGGAAACTTGGGAGCTTAAACTAACCAGACCAACTTCATGTGTATTTAGTCTACAGTTTCATGACTGCTCCCAAAGTAGAAACCCTGCACCATAATCTCAAGATCCAGTATGGAAATTACATTCTGATTAACACTGTCTCTCTGAGCTCCCACTTCTTTGACTGCGAGGGGCCCCCTCCATATTTCCCCAATTCCAGTAAAACTCAGTGTATGATTTAGAGGCAAAATATTTCTTAAAAGCAAGTCCTTAATGGCATGCAGTCTGACATACAATTACAAAACTGCTTCAGATCAGGTTCCGAAACGGATTTAAAAAACATACACAACTTCCTCCGTTAGAATCCAGCAGAACAAAAGAAAACACAAAGTGCTGGAGGGATGCCGACTGACCCGGTAAGTTACTCTAGCACTTTATGTCTTTTTTCTTACACCAACATCTGCAGTTCTTTGTGCATAAAACAAAACACAAACTTTTCTGATCATCATATGCCTTTGCGCAAAAAGTATCTATTTTACGAAACGGACAGGTGCAAATTATTACATATTTATGGCGTTATGAACGTCACTGCACCCACAGTCACTGTTTGTTACCTTTCAGGATTCTGAGCAGCATTGCATTGAGTAGATGTTGAAGGGGCCATTCACACAGTAATGCTACTTATCAGAGAATTACAAGGAACCTCAGATGCTGGAATCTTGCGAAGTGCTGGAGTGACTCAGCGAGTCAGGCAGTACCTTTGGAAGACATGGACAGGCAACGTTTTGGGTCAGGATCCTTTATTCAGACCTCAGAACCTGGTTGAAGAGCAGGAGAGCATTAGGAATCAGAGGGGGAGCAGTGAAAGAGGGTCTCGGAGAACTCCTGTCGGAATAGAGGAGAACTTCCTTTAGGTGGTTTTGCAGTGGAGAAGCAAAATGGAGACACAAGGATCTGCTGATGCTGAGTCTGAATAAAAAAGGTCCTAATCCAAAATGTCACCTATCCATTTCCTTCACATATGCTGCCTGACCTGCTGAGTTATTCCAGCAAGTTGTGTTCTACATCAGAGTGTTAGTTAACTTACTAGAAACAAGAAATTGCCGTTGCTGGCTTACCAAGAAAGGAGACAAAGTGCTGGAGTAACTCAGCAGGTCAGGCAGCATCTCGGGAGAGAAGGAATGGTCAGGCAGCATCTCTGGAGAACATGGAGAGGCGACATTTCGGGTGGGGCTGAAGAAGGGTCGCTACCCCAATCGTCACCTATCCATGTTCTCCAGGGATGCTGCTTGACCCGCTGAGTTATTCCAGTACTTTGTGTCTCTACACAGCTCTGGTGCTGTTCCAATCAGCTAAAAAATGGAGCAACGTGACAATTTTGTCTACTTTCCTTTGGATTCAGAAATGACCAAAAGATATCAAACATTTTATAATTTATAATAGCTGTTACTTACTGTATAATCCAAAATTCTTAGAAAAGGATTGGGCGCAGAAAAGCTCAAAACCTTGGCTTACAAAGTAACGAACAGCCCAGGCATCTTTATCCAAGCTTCCAGATGCGAAGCCCTGATAGGCTGAATCAAAGAACGGGAAGAGGGACCTTTTCTGCAAATGGAGAGACGATAGATGATGGAATACAGTACAGAAAGAAAGTGAAATATTCAACAGATTGCTTTGATTTTCTGCAAATGTTCTTTCTTTTGGATTTTAACGTGGAAACAGGCCCTTTGGCCCACCGAGTCCACACTGACTAGTGATCCCTGTACCCATGCACAATCTTTACCGAAGCCAATTAAACTACAAATGTACGTCTTTGGAGTGTGGGAGGAAACTGGAGCACCCGGAGAAAACTCATGTGGTCACAGGCTGAACATCCAAACTCCATTCAGCCAGCACCCGTAGTCAGGATCGAACCCCGGTCTCTGGCGCTGTAAGGCAGCAACTCTACCACTGCACTACTCTTAGCGGATTTCCCTGAACCTTCAGCTGGCTAATCCATGCGTGTGGTTTGGACTGTTATGTCTGGGTTCCAAAAGGGAAAGTAAAAGCACATCAAGTCATCAAAGGGTAGTTTATACAAATCATTAAATATTGTGGCAAGCTAATGTAAGTGTAAACAGTCAAAGCAAATGTTAGTGCACCCATAGACAAATTTTGTGGAAGTGGGGCCAGCAAAAGTTACATGTGAAGAATATAGTACATTATCAATTTTTAGTTTTAGAAATACAGTATGGAAACAGCTCCTTCAGCCCAATGAGTCCACGGCGACCATCGATCACCCGTACACACTCGTTCCATTATCCTAAGGAGTCATTTACAGAGGCCAATTAACCTATAAACCCACACGTACTTAGGATGTGGAAGGAAACAGAAGCACCCAGAGGAAACCCACGCAGGGGGAACGTGCAGATTCCACGCAGGCACCACCGGAGGTCAGGATAGAACTCGGGTCTTTGGCATTGCGACGCAGCAGTTCTACCGGCATCACCTGTGTGCCATCCAATTTTCTGCCAATATAAGAGGCAGCTATTCGCTGCTGTCTCTCAGCTTCACAGCAGAGAAGTGAGAATCTGTGAACTTCACATGTTCTCCCTTTGACTGTACAGATTCATTCCCCCACCCATCTCTGTGCTCCTGTTTTCTCTCACATCCTGAAGATGTGCTGTTTGTTTTATAAACTGGCTACCGCAGATTGCTACAAATGTAGTTGGGTGGGGGGATGGAGGGGGAGTGGGAGGCATGGGGTGGTCATGGGAGAGAGAACAGGTTACAGGAAGACTGGGAAACAGGATTGTTCAGAGGGCTGAATGGCCTATTTATGTATTGTGTGGAAATTTGAAAATATGAAGAAATATTGTTATTGTTTGGAGCAATTTTAGAATAATTGGCTATAATTTTGATTGAACATGACCCCAAAGGATCTGATCATTCAGTGGCGTGCATTGTACAAGCTACACGTAGGTCTCTAAGTTTCTTGCACAAAAAAAAATAAAAAAATAAAAGGATAGAGCTATCCATGCTGAGTGCCTTCAAAGCTCACAAGAATATATATCTCAGTGCTTTTTGTTTGATGTTTTTGATATTCGGAAATCAACACTCAAGGCCACTGGCTGACATAGGAACGGAGGTTCCAGTGGAAAATACAAAATGGGTGACACAGTGGCTAAGCAGTAGAGCTGCTGCCTCACAGCGCCAGAGACCCAGGTTCGATCCCGACGATGGGTACTGTCCGTACAGAGTTTGCGCATTCACCCTGTGACCGGATGGGTTTTCTCCAGGTGCTCCAGTTTCCTCCCATAACTCCAAAAACGTGAGGGTGGCACGGTGGCGCAGTAGTAGAGTTGCTGCCTTACAGTGCTTGCTGCACTGGAGACCGGGTTCGATCCCGACTACGGGTGCTGTCTGTATGGAGTTTTTACGTTCTCCCGTGACTGCGCGGATCTTCGTTTTCCTCCCACACTCCAAAGACGTACAGGTTTGTAGATTAGTTGGCTTGGTATAAGTGTAAATTGTCCCTAGTGTGTGTAGGATAGCGTTAATGTGCGGGGATCGCTGGTCGGCATGGAATCGGTGGGCCGAAGGGCCTGTTTCCGCACTGTATCTCTAAACTAAAATTGGCTTCTGCAAAATTGTCCCTAGTGTGTAGGATGCGAAAATGGGATAACATATAACTAGCATACGGGTGATTGTTGGTCGGGACGGACTTGGTGGGGAGAGGGGCCTGGTTCCAAGCTGTACCTCTAAACTAATCTACAAATGTACATACTCCACTCCTCATTCTTCAAATTCTCCACAACTCTCTTGCGGAGGGAATTCCAAAGAGGGAGAAGATGTTTCTCTGCATTCCACTTCCAAATGGCCAACTCCTTCTTTTAAAATAATGACCATTGAGGCAGCCCAATCTACTGAAAAAAACATTCCCGAGTCTGCACCGCTAAGCCCATAAGATTTTCACTACATTTCAATACCACCTCAAGGGACTAAATGCACAGAATGTTTAAACTCTCCTCAAACAACATACCAGACACCCCTGAATTGATCTGGTGAACATTCTCTGCAATCACTAAATTGCAAGCATATTTTTCATTTTACTTTCCCCCTGTATTTCAAACAACGGGAATATACTTTTAAATTTTCTCTTGCACTCAATTTACTTTGAGACGCACCCAGCTTACTCACACACATATTATTGCAGCTTATTGACATAAAAAAACTCCCCAAACAATATTTAAAAGAAAAATACCAACACACTTTATAAATATGTCTCCAGCTTTTAAGATAATGTGATGACTATTAGCTTTTAGAAATATTTATAGATTTTAGAAGTATTTTAGACATGAATTGATGCTTATTTGCAAATTTATTTTTATATTGCTGATTAGATGTACTCAAACATTAGTGCAAAGTTCCTAAGTGAAGAAATCAACTGTATTGTAAAGTCATACAGCACAGAAACAGGCCCTTGTCTTTTAAATATTGTTGTACGACCTGCCTCAACTACCTCCTCTGGAGGCTCATTCCATATACCTACCATCCTCCAAGTGGAAAGAAATCACCCCTCAGGTTCCTATTGAATCTTTCCCCTCTCACCTCAAACCTATGTCCTCTGGTGCTTGAATCCCCTGCTCTCTGTGCATTCAGCCTATCTATACCCTGATGATTTTATACACCTCTATACGTTCACCCCTCATCCTCCTACAATCCCAAGGAATAAAGTCCTAGCCTGCCCAGCCTTTCCCTATAGCTCAGGCCCTCAAGTCCTGGCAACAACCTCTTAAATCTTCCCTACACTCTTTCCAGCTTAGCAAATCAGCATCAACCAACATTCATATTCCCATCTCGCCCATCATACTAGTTTTCCTTTGAACTCAACACACAGGAAGGCAGGTCTAAAAATAATGCTGCAACTAGTTTAGTTTAGAGATACACCATGGAAACAGGCCCTTCGGTCCACCTAGTCCTCGCCAACCAACAATCACCCGTACACTATTTCAATACTCCACTCTAGGGACAATTTACAAACGCCAATTAATCTACAAGGTTGCACATCTTTGGAATGTGGCAGGAAACCGGAGCAGCCGGAGTAAAGCCATGCAGTCTTAAGGAGAATGTACAAACTCAGTACAGACAGCACCCATAATCAGGATCGAACTGGGTCTGTAGCACTGTGTAGCAGCAACTCCACCACTCCCCCACTGTGCCGCCCACCAAAGAAAAGCTTTAGTCTACACTTGTAACACCAAATGAACCATGAACTGTATCTGGCCTTTTAATCTCAAGCCTGTTCCAAAATTTTGTACAGTTCGCTGCTCTACGATATAGCTTCCTTTGTCCATGTCCCTTAATACCATTGACTTTTGATAACAAATCTCAGAGTTAAAATTAGCTTCTGACCCAGCACCAATTACCATTTCTGGAACAGCTCCTCATCTCTTGCAGTTCTGTTTATAAAATGGTTCCTAACTGCTGAAAGACCTAGCTCTATTTTTAGTTAAGACTCTGCCATTTGCCCTAGAGTCCAGAGCAAATGGAAATAATATCTGTCTACCTCAACAGTGACTAACATAACCATGCTGAGATTTTGCAGACTGCAGCATGACAATGCAAAAATGAAATTGAATTGGCATTGGTTCAAAGTAAGTTGAGTGTAAAAGTAAATTTAAAGTTGTCATAAAGTCAAACCTGACCTACACAAACGCGATTGTGTAATGTTTACCCAACTCTCAGCCAAACCAAGGATATTGCTTAGTTTGCACTATGTTCTGGATAATATGAGACTTTGTCAATGTACGATTTTCCAATTTTGTTTTTCATATTTGTATCTACAAGTCAATCTGAAAATGACATTTGGAGAATATCCTTAAAATGGCTTTGATGATGATGAAGAGAAAAAGATTAGTTAAAACAAATGTATGTCCCTTGTAGTCAGAAACAGGTGAATTGATCATGGGGAACAAGGACATGGCAGACCAATTGAATAACTACTTTGGTTCTGTCTTCACTAAGGAAGACATAAATAATCTGCCGGAAATAGCAGGGGACCGGGGGTCAAATGAGATGGAGGAACTGAGTGAAATCCAGGTTAGTCGGGAAGTGGTGTCAGGTAAATTGAATGGATTAAAGGCCGATAAATCCCCAGGGCCAGATAGGCTGCATCCCAGAGTGCTTAAGGAGGTAGCCCCAGAAATAGTGGATGCATTAGTGATAATTTTTCAAAACTCTTTAGATTCTGGAGTAGTTCCTGAGGATTGGAAGGTAGCTAATGTAACCCCACTTTTCAAAAAGGGAGGGAGAGAGAAAACGGGGAATTACAGACCAGTTAGTCTAACATCGGTAGTGGGGAAAATGCTAGAGTCAGTTATTAAAGATGGGATAGCAGCACATTTGGAAAGTGGTGAAATCATTGGACAAAGTCAGCATGGATTTATGAAAGGTAAATCATGTCTGACGAATCTTATAGAATTTTTCGAGGATGTAACTAGTAGAGTGGATAAGGGAGAACCAGTGGATGTGTTATATCTGGACTTCCAGAAGGCTTTCGACAAGGTCCCACATAAGAAATTAGTATGCAAACTTAAAGTTTCGATCGCCTAGCTTGGGGTCAGAGAGGAATTTCCCGGATTTTTCCCCCCAAATTGGCCTGGGTTTTTTATCCGGTTTTTCGCCTCTCCCAGGAGATCACTCAGTTCTTTTGGGTGGGCGGTTGGAGCGGGTGGAGTAGCGGCCGGGCGGTAGGTTTAGTAACCGAGCACGGGGCTTTGTTTGGAGAGTATGAATGCCAGGGCAGTTTATTGTTCTGGGTGTCGGATGTGGGGAATCTGGGAGTCTGATAGTCTTCCAGACATCCACATCTGCGCCAGGTGCGATGAGATGGGGCTCCTAAGGGACCGTATGAGGAACCTGGAGCGGCAGATTGATGACCTCCGTCTGGTTAGGGAGAGTGAGGAGGTTATAGAGGAGTTATAAAGAGGTGGTCACTCCAAGACCACGGGAGGTAGACAAATGGGTCACGGTTAGGGGGGGCAAGGAGCAGAGGCAGGGACGAGAGAGTACCCCAGTGGATGTACCCCTTGGTAATAAATACTCCTGTTTAGGTGTTGTTGGGGAGTATAGCCTACCTGGGGGCAGCGACGGCGCCCGGGCCTCTGGCACGGAGTCCGGCCCTGTTGCTCAGAAGGGTAGGGAAAGGAAGAGGAGAGCGATAGTAATAGGGGACTCTATAGTGAGGGGGTCAGATAGGCGATTCTGTGGACGCAGTCGGGAGACCCGGATGGTGGTTTGCCTCCCTGGTGCCGGTGTCCGGGATGTGTCTGAGCGTGTCCAGGATATCCTGAAAGGGGAGGGAGTGGAGCCAGAGGTCGTGGTACATATAGGTACCAACAATATAGGTAGGATAAGGGAAGAGGTCCTGAAAGGAGAATTTAGGGGGCTAGGAAGAGAGTTAAAAAAAGGACTAGGGAGAGGATTGAAGTGTAGGACATCTAAGGTTGTAATCTCTGGATTACTCCCTGTGCCACGAGCTAGTGAGTATAGAAATAGGAGGATAGAACAGTTCCTACTGTGTGGCTCAGGAGTGGCTCAGGAGTTGGAGCAGGGGGGAGGGATTCGTTTTTCTGGATAATTGGGCCTGTTTCTGGGAAAGGTGGGAACTGTATAGGCCGGACGGTCTCCACCTTAACCAGAGGGGGACCAATATCCTGGCGGGGAGGTTTGCTAGCACTGTTGGGGAGGGTTTAAACTAATTTGGCAGGGGGTTGGGATACAGCATGAAGCTAGTATAGGGGGTGAGGAGAAGGAAAATATAGAGGAAATAACTGGTCAGATTGGGAGGCAGAACAAGAATGCCCCAGCACAATGGGGTAGGGCAAGTCTGAACGGCATTTGTTTTAATGCAAGGAGTATTGGAAGCAAGGGGGATGAATTGAAGGTGTTACTGAACACATGGGAGTACGACATTGTTGCCATTACGGAAACATGGTTGAAGGAAGGGCAGGACTGGCAGCTCAATATTCCAGGATATAGCATCTTCAGGAGAGACAGAGAGCAGGGAAAAAGGGGAGGGGGTGTTGCAGTATTAATCAAAGAATCTATTTCTGCTGTAAGAAGGGATGACATATTAGCGGGTTCCTCAAATGAGGCTTTTTGGGTGGAATTGAGAAATAGAAAAGGGGCATGCACCTTACTGGGTGTATACTACAGACCCCCAAACAGTCAGAGGGAAATAGAAGAACATATTTGTAGGCAAATCTCGGGGGTGTGTGAAAACAACAGGGTAGTAATAGTAGGGGATTTCAACTTCCCGAATATTGATTGGGATAGCCAAAGTGTCAAGGGCCCTGAGGGTGCAGAGTTCCTAAGGGTCATCCAGGAGGGCTTTTTGAGCCAATATGTTGAAAGTCCAACAAGGGAGGGGGCGGTATTGGACTTAATCTTGGGAAATGAGGCCGGACAGGTGGCTGAAGTGTCAGTGGCAGAGCATTTTGGTGACAGTGATCGCAATTCAGTGATATTTAAGGTGGTAATGGAAAAGGATAAAGAGGGACCAGAGGAAAGAGGAAATTTTCTAAATTGGGGCAAGGCCGATTTTAATCTGATAAGGCAGAAGTTGGCCCTGGTGGACTGGGATCAGCTTCTCGTGTGGAGGACCGCATCAGAACAGTGGGAGTCATTCAAAGGAATAATTGAAAAAGTACAGAGGAAGCATGTTCCCCTAAAGTTTAAGGGTGGGACAAACAAGTCCAAAGAACCTTGGATGTCGAACGATATAGTAGGATTGATTCGAAAAAAAAGGGGGGGCTTTTGGAAGGCATAAAGAACTTAAGGCACAGACATCATTAGAGGAATACAGAAGGTGTAGGGCGGTTCTTAAAAAAGAAATTAGGAGAGCAAAAAGGGGCCATGAGATAGCACTAGCGGGCAAAATAAAAGAAAATCCCAAAGTGTTCTATAAGTATATCAAGGGTAAGAGGATAACGAGGGAAAGAGTGGGGCCCATCAGGGACCATAGTGGAAAGCTGTGTGTGGAGCCAGAGGATGTAGGAGATGTTTTAAATGAATTTTTTGCATCTGTTTTTACGAGGGAGGAGGGCGATGCGGACTTAGAAATGGAGCAGGAGGGTTGTGATGTTCTTGAGCATATTGCTATTGACAGGGAGGCGGTGCTGGAGGCTCTGGCAGGCTTAAAAGTGGATAAGTCTCTGGGCCCTGACGAGATGTATCCCAGGATACTGAGAGAGGCAAGGGAGGAGATTGCGGGGGCTCTGGCACAAATTTTCAGAGCCTCTCTTGCAACAGGGGATGTACCGGAGGACTGGAGGATAGCTAATGTGGTGCCATTATTTAAAAAGGGCACTAGGGATAAACCTGGGAACTACAGGCCGGTGAGTCTGACATCGGTGGTGGGGAAGCTGCTAGAAAAGATTCTGAGGGACAGAATCAGTCTTCACTTGGAGGATCGAGGGTTAATTAAGGATAGTCAACATGGCTTTGTTAAGGGAAGGTCGTGTCTGACTAACTTGATTGATTTTTTTGAAGGGGTGATGGGGGTAGTGCAGTGGATGTGGTATACATGGATTTCAGTAAGGCTTTTGACAAGGTCCCACACAGGAGACTAGTCAAGAAGGTAAGAGCCCATGGGATCCAGGGCACCTTGGCAAAATGGATAAAAAACTGGGTGATGGTAGAAGGGTGCTTCTGTGACTGGAGGCCGGTGTCCAGTGGGGTGCCGCAGGGATCGGTGTTGGGTCCCTTACTGTTTGTAATCTACATAAATGATCTGGATGTTAACGTACAGGGCATGATCAGCAAGTTTGCAGATGACACAAAGGTAGGGGGGGGTGGTGAATAGCGAGGAAGGGATCTGCAAGCTGCAGGAAGATATAGATGAGATGGTCAGATGGGCGGAGCAGTGGCAGATGGAATTTAATCCTGAAAAGTGCGAGGTGATGCACTTTGGCAGAAATAACTTGGAGAGGGAGTACACCATGAATGGAAGGACCCTAGGGAAGACAGGGGTACAGAGGGACCTTGGAGTACAGGTACACAAGTCCTTGAAGGCAGCAGGACAGGTGGACAGGGTGGTCAAAAAGGCATATGGGTTACTGGCCTTCATTAGCCGGGGCATCGAATATAAAAGTAGGGGGGTAATGATGGAATTGTACAGAACACTGGTGAGGCCACAGCTGGAGTATTGTGTACAGTTCTGGTCACCACATTATAGAAAGGATGTGATAGCTTTGGAGAGGGTGCAGAGGAGATTCACCAGGATGCTGCCAGGGATGAAGGGCCTCGGCTATGAGGAGAGACTGAGCAGACTGGGATTGTTTTCCCTGGAGCAGAGAAGGCTGAGAGGGGACATGATCGAGGTGTACAAGATCATGAGGGGCATAGATAAGGTAGATGGCGGGGAACTTCTTCCACTGGTGGAAGGTTCAACAACGAGGGGACATAGATACAGGGTAAGGGGAGGGAGGTTTCGGGGGGATGTGAGAAATAACTTTTTCACCCAGAGGGTGGTTGGAGTCTGGAACTCACTGCCTGGGGTGGTGGTGGAGGCGGGAACACTCGCAACGTTTAAGAGGCATTTGGATGGGCACTTGAAATGCTACAACATTCAGGGCTACGGTCCAAATGCAGGAAAATGGGATTAAAATTAGACTGTGTTTGGTAACGGGCGGCGCGGACACGATGGGCCGAAGGGCCTCTTTCTGTGCTGTAGGACTCTATGACACAAGGTATTGTGGGTTCAGTATTGATGTGGATAGAGAACTGGCTGGCAGACAGGAAGCAAAGAGTAGGAATAAACGGGTCCTTTTCAGAATGGCAGGCAGTGACTAGTGGGGTACCGCAAGGCTCAGTGCTGGGACCCCAGCTATTTACAATATATATTAACGATTTGGACGAGGGAATTGAATGCAACATCTCCAAGTTTGCGAATGACACGAAGCTGGGGGGCAGTGTTAGCTGTGAGGAGGATGCTAGGAGGCTGCAAGGTGACTTGGATAGGTTAGGTGAGTGGGCAAATGCATGGCAGATGCAGTATAATGTGGATAAATGTGAGGTTATCCACTTTGGTGGCAAGAACAGGAAAGCAGACTATTATCTGAATGGTGGCCGATTAGGAAAAGGGGAGATGCAACGAGACCTGGGTGTCGTGGTATACCAGTCATTGAAAGTAGGCATGCAGGTGCAGCAGGCAGTGAAGAAAGCGAATGGTATGTTGGCATTCATAGCGAGGGGATTTGAGTATAGGAGCAGGGAGGTTCTGCTGCAGTTGTACAGGGCATTGGTGAGACCACACCTGGAGTATTGTGTACAGTTTTGGTCTCCTAATCTGAGGAAAGACATTCTTGCCATAGAGGGAGTACAGAGAAGGTTCACCAGATTGATTCCTGGGATGGCAGGACTTTCATATGAAGAAAGACTGGATAGACTCAGCTTGTACTCGCTGGAATTTAGAAGATTGAGGGGGGATCTTATGGAAACTTACAAAATTCTTAAGGGGTTGCACAGGCTAGATGCAGGAAGATTGTTCCCGATGTTGGGGAAGTCCAGAACAAGGGGTCACAGTTTAAGGATAAGGGGGAAGTCTTTTAGGACCGAGATGAGAAAGGTTTTTTTCACACAGAGAGTGGTGAATCTGTGGAAATCTCTGCCAAGGAAGGTAGTTGAGGCCAGTTCATTGGCTAATTTTAAGAGGGAGTTAGATGTGGCCCTTGTGGCTAAAGGGATCAGGGGGTATGGAGAGAAGGCAGGTACACGTTACTGAGCTGGATGATCAGCCATGATCATATTGAATGGCGGTGCAGGCTCGAAGGGCCGAATGGCCTACTCCTGCACCTATTTTCTATGTTTCTATGTTTCTATGATTAAATTTCACACAAAGACATTAATTTGTCTGCCATCAAATGAAGTTTGAGGCCAGGTCTTTTCACACCTTCATGACTTCAGCGATCTTCTTCCATTCCTCTGGAGTTGGGTCAGTACCGGTTGGATTGTGTGCGCACGCATGCAAGACCATAATCGAATATTCTGGAGCATTCTGAGAGCAAAGAGAGAATAAAAACAACAACCTTGAAATCAAAGTTTTATACATACAGATAAAATGCATTGAACATTCAGATTAAAATAAAACAGGTGCCCAATGGAATACTGAGTGAACTATAATAATTAATTAATTCACAATAGAACGATGCCAAGTTAATATCCTCTCCATTTCAATTTGCCCTCTATGCAATCAGCACTGTTTTAAACCCTTCCTCGGTCAATTTAGATTAGTTTAGAGATACGTGCAAAAAGAGGCCCTTCGACAACCGAGTCCGCGCCGACCAGCAATCCCTGTACACTAGCACTATCCTACAAACTGTGGATAATTTACAATCTTTAATGAAGCCAATTAACCTACAAACCTGCTCGTCTTTGGAATGTGGGAGGAAACCGGAACCGGGGAAACCCCACGCAGTCACATGGACAGACAGCACCCATAGAACCCGGGTATCTGACGCTGTAAGGCCGCAAATCTACCGCTGCACCGTGCTACCCAATTCTTCACAACAGAGATGCCTAAGCTGTAGCCACAGATCCATGTGGTCTGCATGACTAACAATCAGTCTTTGCACAAATATTTGACAAAATTGCCCTCTCCAATATGCTTAAATAGAATTATGCACAGAGTATATGTAGATGTGGATGTGGCGTAGTCCATCACACAGACCAGCCTCCCCACCAGCAACTCCATCTACACTCCACATGGCCTTGGGAAAACAGCCAACATAATAAAAGACCGGTCATTCCCTCTTCCCCCACTCCTGTGAGGCAGAAGATGCAAAATCATTAAAGCACAGACTGCTGGAACACCACCTCCCCCACTGTTATGGTCCTCCAGGGTGCGGTTCTGATTTCCCAATCACTCCCATTGTGGGTCTTAACTTTTATTTAATCTGCACTTTCTTTGCAATTGTAACACTATAACGCTGTAACAGTGGATTGATTCTACACCCTGATATTTTTCTCTTTACACTACCGGTTGTACTTATGTCTAATTTGATTGTACTCATGTATGGTACGATTCGACAGATCGATTTATTCACAAAATGCTGGAGTAACTCAGCAGGTCAGGCAGCATCTCGGGAGAGAAGGAATGGGTGACGTTTCGGGTCGAGACCCTTCTTCAGACTGAATCGTGCTCCAGTACGATTTGACAGGACAGCCCGCAACGTCATTCATTGTATCCCAGTACGTTTGACAATAATAAAGCAGTACCAATAGGTTTCCCAGCCAATATTTATTTCTCAGCCAACGCCTTAACTGATTTTTATAAACAGAGAAAATTCTGGACATATACATCAGGTTTGGCGGCATTTGTGGCAAAAGGGACATTTCAAGTCGATGTCTTTCATTAGACGATTGAAGCATAGTCATCTTACAATTTGCCACAAACCCAGTATTCAGTAAGGAGTGGGACCGGCGTGGGGCCACCAAGAAGGAGGGCCCATTGTGGCCATGTGCGGCAGCAGGCCTGGTTCGCCACTTTAAGTGGAAGACAAAACTGTTCGATGAACTTGTGGTAACTTTGACGGCCCCAGAAACATGACGACTCCTGTGTACTGCCTGGGTGCGGTCTGCTGTGTTTTTATCGTGTTGTATGCAAAACAATTTCACTGTACCTAGCTACATGCAGCAATAAAGTATCATTGAATCACTGTGAAATAGTCAGAGATTTTCATTCTGCTAACTTTGGTAAAATAGCTGAAATAAAAGTGATGTTACAATGCACACCTCCATATCTTCCAGAAGTCCTTTTAGATGTAGACCACGCTTGGCTGGGTCCCAGTAACGATAGCTGCGAATGTCGGTGAAGCCAGCAGCACCAAACACTCCATTATGGTTTGCTGTGTGGAAAGATATTACCAATGGAACCAATGGCTTGATTTCACACCTTATAGCTTTGACACTTGAAAAAGCAGGAAGATCACCCCTGTAAGATGGTGGTGGATGGTACATAAAATACAAAGATTACTATGGGCCTTGCTCCTCCTGCATTGTTAGCCTTCCTCATCAACAGACCAAAAGTCATCTTCCAGCCTTTGATGTGACAATGAGTGGATGTGAAACCACTCCAATGGGTCTCAGTATAGTGTCGGTAAAGTAAGCTGTCACCATCAATGAAATAAACCTTCTCAACCACTAATGATACTGAAGTTCCATCCCACTGAACCAGGTCATTGCATTGAGCCAGATGTGGTTGACTAAAATGCCAATTCTGAATAAGCATCCACCTCACTCAACGGGATAAAATATACAGCCCCATTTCCAAACTGCCATTCCTGTCAAAAGTCCTTGAAAAGGCAATTCTAAACCAATTAGTGCCTTACCTGCACCAATACACCATCCTGGAAAGTTTCCAGTCAGGTTTCAGAGCTCACCACAGCACAGAGTCTGCCTTGTTGAAGGTACACAACGACCTGCTTCTCGCCATCGACACCGGCGACTGTGCAATCCTGCTCCTTCTCGACCTCAGCGCAGCGTTCGATACAGTGGACCACACCATCCTTATTGACCGTCTCCGGTACGCGGTTGGCATTGATGGCACTGCCCTGAGCTGGTTCGCTTCGTACCTCAAAGATAGTTTCGCCATCAACATAGGCAGTTATTCCTCTGCTCCAGCTAGCCTCTCCTGCGGAGTTCCACAAGGCTCCATCCTAGGCCCCATTCTCTTCTCTCTATACATGCTCCCCCTTGGCCAAATCATTCAAAGGCACTGCATTTCTTTCCACTGCTATGCCGATGACACTCAGCTTTACCTCCCCCTGAAACCCAACAACCAGTCAAATTTAAACAGCCTCTTACACTGCCTTGAGGACATAAAATGTTGGATGGCACAGAACTTCCCCCAATTAAATGAGAGCAAGTCTGAGGTCATCCTATTCGGCCCCCCCGACTCCATCAAATCGATAACAGGCAGTCTTGGAAGTCTATCCTGCCTAGTCAAACCGCATGTCAAAAACCTCGGCATGATATTTGATTCTGCATTAAAATTTGATAAGCAAGTCAACGCTGTGGTAAAAGCCAGCTTCTTCCAACTTCGAACCATAGCTAAAATCAAACCTTTCCTCCAATTCGACGACACAGAAAAAATCATTCACGCTTTCATTTCCTCCCGACTACTGCAACTCCCTATACACTGGGATCAGCCAATCTTCCCTGTCCCGCCTGCAACTGGTCCAAAACGCCGCAGCGAGACTCCTGACGGGTACCCGTAAAAGGGACCACATCACCCCGATTCTGTCCTCTCTCCACTGGCTCCCTGTACGATACAGAATCAACTTCAAGCTCCTCCTATTCACGTATAAAGCCCTAAATGGACATTCCCCCTCCTACATCAAAAATCTTCTAACCCCCCTCTCTAACTCCAGGTCCCTCAGGTGTGCCGACTTGGGGCTACTCACTATCCCGCGGTCTAGGCTTAAGCTCAGGGGTGACCGCGCTTTTGCGGTTGCAGCTCCTAGACTGTGGAACAGCATCCCTCTCCCCATCAGAACTGCCCCCTCCATCGACTCCTTTAAGTCCAGGCTCAAAACCTATTTCTACTCCCTAGCGTTTGAGGCTCATTGAGGAGGCGCTGTGAACTGTTTGTGTGCTACTGTATGTTTCATTTTTTTCCTTAGTACCTAATCAAATGTACAGCACTTTGGTCAACGTGGGTTGTTTTTAAATGTGCTATACAAATAAAATTGACTTGACTTGACTCACAGGTGAGAGGTTAGCATCAGAGAAAGCGATCCCAAATAAGCAACAGATTCATCAATGTGAAATCCTGCACCTTGACATAATCTTCTCACATTATTCGGTTGCCCCCCATTGCCCTCTAAAACTTTGAAGACAAATCACTGCACCCAGTTTTGTAGACCTGGGCTGGTTTCCTCCCACATCCCAAGGGGATGCAGGTTAGTAGGTTAATTGCCTCTCGAGTGCAGATGAGCAGCAGAATCTGGGAGGGGTTTGCGGGAATAGGATTGGATATGTATAAAATTAGATGCTTGATGGTTGGTGTGGACCAAAGGGCCTTGTATCAATGCTGTATCTCTTCGACTGCAAACTGACAGAGATTGCAGGGATCACGAACAGAGCCTCATAAACTCTTCCCCTTTGGTTGGCCCCACAGGTGCTGAAGCTAATGAGATATAGTCCCATGGTATTCAATGATTACCATTACCTACAGAGCCTCACCAGGTTACAAGACAGTTCCTTTCCCGTGAACTGTTTTAGTTTAGCATAGAGGTACGGCACGGAAACAGGCCCTTTGGCCCTCTGAGCCCGCACCAACCAGTGATCACCGTACACTATCCTACACAGTAGAGACAATTTACAATTTTTACTGAAGCCACAAACCTGTAAGTATTTGGAATGTGGGAGGAATTTGGAAAACCCACGCGGTCAATGGGAGTACATACGACCTCCGTGCAGACAGCGCCCGTAGTCAGGATCAAACCCGGATCTCTGGCACTGTAAGGCAGCAACTCTTCCGCAGTGCCACCATGCTGCCATGTGTTTGTAACTCAGACATTTTACAAGTGAGAAATGGCGTAATGTAGTGAGTTCCCACACAGCAGAAGTTGCTTGCAGCCTGCTGCAGCTGGCAAATCTGTCCCGCTGGTCTCCCAAAGGCTCATCCGAACTTGTGGGCTGAGCATAAGTAGGGCATTTGCAACTTGGAAGAAACCTGTAACCACAATGGGTGATGATGTGGTTTTTCCACTAGAGGGGGCATTTTATTCAATCCCAAGTGTACAAAGTGAACATCAAACTGACTAATTGCAGATGCTGGTACAAATCGAAGGTATCATAAAAAGCTGGAGCAACTCAGCGGGTCAGCCAGCATCTCAGGAGAGAAGGAATGGGTGACGTTTCGGGTCGAGACCCTTCTTCAGACTGATGTCTGGGTAGGGGGCAGGACACAGAAAGGGTGTAATTGGAGACAGGAAGACAGTGGGAGAACTGGGAAGGGGGAGGGGAAAGAGAGGGACAGAGGAGCTAGCTAAAGTTAGAAAAATCAATGTTCATACTGCTGGGGTGTAAGCTACAGTTGTGCAGCTTACACCCCTGTGGTATGAAAATTGATTTCTCTACCTTTAGATAGCTCTGTTCCTCTTTCCCCTCCCCTTTCCCAGTTCTCCCACTGTCTTCCTGTCTCCAGCTACATCCTTTCTTTGTCCCGTCCCCCCCCCGTCATCTATCTGAAGAAGGGTCTCGACCTGAAACGTCACCCATTCCTTCTCTACTGAGATGCTGCCTGACCTGCTGAGTTACTCCAGCTTTTTGTGATACCTTCAAACTGACTGATGATCTGGAGGCACAGTGGCCCAGTGGTCGAGTTGCTACCTTGCACCTCCAGAGAACCGGGTTCGATCCTGACCTTGGGTGCTGTCTGTACGGAGTTTGTACGTTTTCCGTGTAACCTGGGCGTTTTCTCCGGGTCCTCCAGTTTCCACCCTCACTCCAAAGACGTACGGATTTGTAGGTTAGTGTAGGAAAAAAAACTGCAGATGCTGGTAGAAATCAAAGGTAGATACAAAATGCTGAAGTAACTTAGCGGGTCAGACATCATCTCGGGAGAGAAGGAATGGGTAACATTTCAGGTCGAGACCCTTCTTCAGACTCACAGGATTTGTAGGTTAATTGGCTTCTGTAAATTGTCCCTAGTGTGTGGGATAGAACTAGCCTACAGGGTGATCATTGATCAGAAATGGGATTGATGGATTGCACCTTAGGCTGAAATGCTACTTTCTCCACTAAATGAACACAAGGAACTGCGGATGTTAGAATCTTGCACAGCAAGTTCTCAGCGGGTCAGACAGCATCTCTGGAAGACGTGGATAATACAATATTTCGGGTATGAAGCAGGGTCCCGATCTTAAATGTTGCTTATTTATATCCTCCAGGGAAGCTGCCTGACCCATTGAGTTACTCCAGCACATTGATTCTCCAATGTGAAAAGCGAATCACCTAAATATATCCCTGCATGGATGGCTCAGCTATGAGTGGGAATAGACACCCCTGTTCAACTGTCCAACAGTGGGTACTCTGTTCATTGAGGAAGGAGGGAAGAGAGACTGGCATTTGCTGTTGGGGGGGGTGGGGGGTGAGGAAAAAAAATGGTTCTATCTCTGACTAAAATTACACATTCATTTGTTGCATCAATTTGACAGCGGAGCAAAGAATGAATAATAATAGAAAAACAAAGGCTCAAAATTAGGACAAGGACATACCCCAGGTCGGTGCAGAGACATATACTGGTGTCGCTGAGTTATTAGTTCCATTGTACCATGCACGTAGAAATTCAGCTCCCAAACGAAGAGCACCAGTTCCTCCCAGACACTGTACGCCACCTTTCTGTTACAGAGAAGACATAGGTTAATTCCAGATGCAAAAAGATGAACCGTTTAAAAACAAACAGGGTGGAAATAACCTGCGTATTTTTTCATAGCATTAAAACTGCACTGTATGTCACACTTATGCGAAGATGTGCAATTAAATAAAAGGAAGATGTCACAGAGCAGCGTTATCGGGTTTCATCAGGTCAGTGATGTTCTCTGTTGTAAGTTCTCGTAGCTGCCAGTAAGGCAGCAACTCTACCACTGTGCTGCCGGCCTTGCCTGTGTTTTTATTTTGGCTTATAGGAGTTGGCTCGGGATTTGTATGCACCAAGGCGCATGAATTTATTGTACGGACTGGTGTCCTTTCAGGTACACCTCTGGCGGTTTATTGCTGGGAGTGTCTGGCAGTAGCCCTGACAGGCCACCATGATCCTGTACACGAAGAACATGTCCACTTAGAGCATTGCTCACCAGCATGCTCAGGTTCCTCCGAGCCCCTTGGCAGCATCTCCCAAGCCCTTTCCATCATTTCAGTAGACACGCTCCTCCATCACTGGAAGAATGCTGCTTTTGTCCTGTTGAGAGTTGGCCGCAGGGGTCGCTCCTGCAAGACTAAATACTGGCAGCAAAATAATAATAAGTTTGAAAACTTAACCCGTAAGTGTATGTAGGGAGACTTCAGAATATGCTGCATTGCCTTTTGAAGCAAAAGAGAAGTTTTGTATTTTTACCACAAACAAAAATCAGATTTCCCCCCCACTCTATTGGTACTAGTACATTTCCCATTTGCAAATCAGGCGAGTGATCTATGACACGAATACTATAATACTAACACAACTGCAATTTCACACTGTGCTCACTTTTTCAGCTGTTCGAATATACAAAATGTGTTGAAAATTCAGCAGTTAAATAGTCATTTAACTTTAAATTAAATTACTTACCATCTTCTGGACAAGGTTACTGTTGTTTTGGTTTGAGAGAGACCATGCACAATTAAAAGTACTTTAAGCAATCCCTTCCCTAATGGTATTAGATGGTTTTTGGTTACAACCTTCAAATTGGATTATCCAATTGGGAACATTATCTTTTCCACCATTTCTCTCCCTTCACCAAAATACTCAAGGCAGTTATGCTATTTTGTTCCATATTTTCTTCATTTAACAATTTTATATCACAGCAAAACCATTCTGCGGCCTCTGCCCCAAATTGAAACCACTTTAGTCGGAGGGTGGTGAATATGTGGAATTCATTGCCACAGACGGCTGTGGAGGCCAAGTCAATGGATATTTTTAAGGCGGAAATTGACAGATACTTGATTAGTAAGGGTGTCAGGGGTTATGGGGTGAAGGCGGGACAATGGGGTTGAGAGGCAAAGAGAGATCAGCCATGATTAAATGGCGGAGTAGATGGGCCGAATGTCTTAATTCTGCTCCTAGAACTTATGAATGTAAGATCGGTTTTCCGTGTTTCGATGGGAAATGTAGGTTACTAACACGGTGGGACTTGGATAATGCCCAAAGACAAAGCAGAGTTCATGTTTCAGGTTTGATACTGTTACATTGAAAGAAGGAAATAGTTATAAATCAAAGCTGATATAAGATGCAGGAAAGATGGGGGGGGGGGGGGGGGGAGGAGCTGGAAAAGAGGCAGGGGTGTGGCCCAGCCTGACAAGTGGATACCGGGAGGGGGGAGTCAGTCACTGGCAGATGTGTGACAAAGGTGAAAAGGAGACAAAAGGGTTTCAGATAAGGATAGACGAGGAGTAATGAAATCTAAACATGGAGGGAGAGATAGGGATGGAGTGGGGAAGAGAAAGAGAGGGAATAGGACAGTGGGGGGCCCTGGGATGGGAGCTGAGTGTACAGAGAAGGGAAAAGGATCCTAACCCGTTGAGTTTATCTAGCACTTCGTGTTTTACTTAGCATCCTGAAATGTTCACTCTGTTTCTCTTTCAAGGGATGTTGCCTGCCTTGAGTATTCCCAGCATTTCCTGCTGTTGTTTCACTTTCCCATATCCGCAAATGACACAGTTTCTATTGCAAATCACTGGGGCGATTTGACTAATCTTCCCAATAAAGGCACTGGTATGACCAAAAACATCCATTACACACCATTCCAAAACCTGTGCGCTAAACAGTTCGGATTGAGAACTTACCCTGTTGCCTGCAATAGCAGGGCTATCTGCTCCAAGAATTATTTCACAAGCATTATGGGTGAATTCTGGAATACCCAAAATGGGTACATATTCATGATTAAGATTGTCATTATTTGCAAGGCATTTTTCCACCTTCCTCACAACAGGTAACACCCAGGGTTTTCCTTCATCAGTACGATAAGCTGCAAGAAACAATCAGGGTGGAGGTGGGGAGGAAGAGAAAGAGTAAATGAATTAAAAAATCATTAAATACACCAAAATCTATTGCTTATACAATGCATAGTGACTGCATGTTAAACAGACCAGTCAATTCTAGGTAAATGTTTAGCACCGCCAGATTAAAATTAATGTATCTCGTGAAAAGCATTTACACAAGTCCAAATCTGCTGCTCACTGTGCAGAACATAACTTCTGAAGAAAGGCTGAGGTGAGAAGTTCTAAAAAGTCAGAAGTAACAAGTCAATAAAGCTGCGGAATTCTTTTTGAAAACAATTGTAATGATAGAACTTGGCACTACATAAACTTTTCAAGACAAATATATTTTATGCTGCAGCTGTGTTTATGCAGAATAAGTAACAATTAACTGTTCTAATTGAAAGGCTGTGAACAGTAGCTTCAGTTTGCAATGGGTGGCAGTACAATGTTAAGTTAAATGGGAATATTCCAAATTTCAATAATTTAGAATCCCAATGAGAGTGACACTGTGGTGCAGCAGTAGAGTTGTTGCCTTACAGCGCCAGACCCCTGTATTCAAACCGACTACGGGTGCTGTCTGTTCGGAGTTTGTATGTATAAGAAAATAACTGCAGATGCTGGTACAAATCGAAGGTATTTATTCACAAAGTGCTGGAGTAACTCAGCAGGTCGGGCAGCATCTCGAGAGAGAAGGAATGGGTGACGTTTCGGGTCGAGACCTGTGTTCCCTGTGATCGCGTGGGTTTTTATCCAGATGCTCCAGTTTCCTCCCACACTCCAAAGACATGCAAATTTGTCAGTTAATTGGCTGTGGTAAAAATTGCAAATTGGCCCTAATGTGTAAAATAGTGTCAGTGTACAGGGTGATCACTGGTCGGTGCGGACTTGGTGGTCTGACATGTCTGCTTCCGCGCTATATCTCTAAAAGACTAAAAACTTATGCTACCACCCCAAGCTTAACAAAACACAGAAACTAGAATAGTGCAACACAGGAACGGGCCTTCAGTCCACAATGTTTATGCTGAGCATGATGCCAAGTTAAACTAATTTAATCTGCCTGTACACAATCCATATCCCTCCATTCCCTGCACATCCATGTGCCTATCTAAATGCCTCAGCCTTCCAATAGTGAAGCAGCTGAGTCCTGTGTTGAGCAACTATTGAAGATATTGGGGGAATAAGTGGTAAATCAGCAACAAATGAATCCCTCCCAGGTTTGGGAGCATGAACCATGTCAGAGGCCAATGGATGATTCAGGGATCTGGGGAAAAATCCCTGCCCGCACAAGAAGACAGGAAGAACCATGACACAGAAGTCAGCTGCACAAGTGATGGAAGACTTTGTACGGCAGATGCCAGAAAAAGGCTGGTAAGTGGACTTGATGTAGAAATGAAGAACTGCAGATGCTGGTTTATACCAAAGATAGACACAAAGTGCTGGAGTAACTCAGTGGGTCATGCAGCATCTCTGGAGAAAAAGGATGGGTGACTTGTCCGGTCGGGACCCTTTCCCAGCTCTTCACCTCCCCCCACACCCACCCCACCTCCCTACCTTCAGTCTGTAGAAGGGTCCCGACCCAAAACATCACCCATCCATTTCCCCCAGAGATGCTGCTTGACCCGCTGAGGTATTCCAGCGCTTTGTGTCTATCTTTGTTTGGTAAGTGAACTTTGTCAATGTGAAGCGAGTTTTTAGTTTGGTTTTACGATGTGAAAAATTTCCCTAACTTACAATATAGCTGGTAAGAGCCAGTGTACTCCTGCACTGCCACACTGTGGGGTTGTGCTGCAATAGCAATTGGACTCAAGGTCAGGACATAACCTTCTACGTGGAATCAGTGAATGGTGACATCCAGTATCAGCAAAGCAAAACCTGCTTAAACTTGTAACAATGAACCCCCCCCTCCCATTCCCAGAAGCACGTGAACAGCAAGCTGTTGCAAGCACCAAACAGCCTTATGACATTTTGAAACTTCAAATGTTAAAGAAAATTTACTGCAACAGGAAAAATTAGGAAATCTTTTTCACAATCCCCGGTTGCAACATAGCACAAAAGCAAACCTATACACACATTTAATATTTCTAATTTTGGGAGGGGTGGGGATATCTTTAAAATAGCTCAAGGTCAGAAACAGGATGCAGAAGAGATTCACCAGCAGGGTGAAAATTTAGTAAGAGCACCATAGCAGAGAGATTATATTACAGCATTAGTAATCCCAGGGGCTGCAGTCAACACATATTAACATCCCATCGCGGAGTTAGAGAATTCCAATTATATTTAAATATAAAATGGAAACAAATTCTGGAGTCAGCAACTACCCCTGGTAAGGCTGGTGCAACACCTTGAAGAAAAGGTAAAGGACACAAAGTGCTGCTCTAGGAAGCATCCCTGGAGAACATGGACAGGTGATGTTTTGGGTCGGGAGCCTTCAAACCTGCTACACCCCACCCCTGCCCTGTCTGTCCTGAGAAGTGGCTTCAGCAGCATGTCAACATGGTAGGACGCAAAAGTGCTGGAGCAACACAGCGTGTCAATAGACAATAGGTGCAGGAGGAGGCTATTCGGCCCTTCGAGCCAGCACCACCATTCAATGTGATCATGGCTGATCATTCTCAATCAGTACCCCGTTCCTGCCTTCTCCCCATACCCCCTGACTCTGCTATCCTTCAGAGCTCTATCCAGCTCTCTCTGGAATGCATTCAGAGAATTGGCCTCCACTGCCTTCTGAGGCAGAGAATTCCACAGATTCACAACTCTCTGACTGAAAATGTTTTTCCTCATCTCAGTTCTAAATGGCCTACCCCTTATTCTTAAACTGTGGCCCCTTGTTCTGGACTCCCCCAACATTGGGAACATGTTTCCTGCCTCTAACGTGTCCAACCCCTTAATAATCTTATACGTTTCGATAAGATCTCCTCTCATCCTTCTAAATTCCAGTGTATACAAGCCTAGTCGCTCCAGTCTTTCAACATATGATAGTCCCGCCATTCCGGGAATTAACCTAGTAAACCTCAATAGCAAGAATATCCTTCCTCAAATTTGGAGACCAAAACTGCACACAGTACTCCAGGTGCGGTCTCACTAGGGCCCTGTACAACTGCAGAAGGACCTCTTTGCTCCTATACTCAAGTGTCTGTAAGCATTTCTGAAGAACCTAGATAGGTGACGTTTTGGAACGGGTCCTGCTGGCTGCCCTTCAGAGAGAGTTCTTCAAAGTAGGTATACCTTGAGGAGGTTTCGCAGTCGAGCAGTGACAAGAAGTCTGAAGGGTCTTGCCCCAAAGCATCACCTATCCACGTTCTCAAGAGCTGCTGTCTGACACTGCTGTTACTCCAGCACATTGTGTGGTTTTCTGTATTAACCAGCATCTGCAGTTCTTTTTTCCTACATCTCAACATGGTAGACACAGGAAATGTGATTCATACAACTGCAGTTTATCACACCATTTCATTGAACAGTTGCTCAATGAAATGGCATGATAAGCCACAGTTGTTGGAATCAATCATTCACATCTCCTGTGTATTCTGATCCTGCCTTTCTTCACCTTTCTTACACGAGGAGGCATTTCATGCACAGCGTTACCAAGCTCAGGGAACTGGATCTCTGCACATCCCTTTGCAACTCGGTCGACTTCCTCATCAACAGAACACAATCAGTACAAATTGGCAACAATAATTTCCCACTTAATCACCATCACCACCTCAAGGCTGTGTACTCAGTCTATACCCATGACTGTGTAACCAGACACAGTTCCAAATCTTCCTTAGAAGATGGAGGAGATTCGGTAGGTTGACGAATACTCTTTTTGAACATTTACAGATGTATGGTGGAGAGCATGTTGACTGGTTGCATCATGGCCTGGTTCAGCAACTCAAAGAGCAGCTCAGGAAAGAAAGAGATTAGGGAGTGGTGGATACTGCCCTCCCCACCATTGAAAGGATGTATAAGATTAACTGTCTCAAACATGCTCCCAGCATCAAAGTCCCACACCACCCTCGCCATGCTCTCACCTGCCATTGGGAAGGTGGTACAGGAGTCTGAAAACCGTGACTGTTAGGTTCAAGAAGAGCTTCTTCCAAATGACAACCAGGCTCTGGAACTCTAACTAACCTATGAACTGTCTTGGTTGCACTTAGAGCTTTTTTGCAATAGTATTGATGTTATTAATTTATTTACTTTTTTGTTTATTATGTTATCAATGAGTACTGTGTTTACAGGCCTGTTATTCTGCTGCAAGGAAGACTTTCATTGTTCCCATGTCAGTACAAAGGACAATTAAACAATCTTCAAAGGCACGGAAGTATGGAATCATTGAAGAGCCAAGCTGCCTGCAGCAATGACGCAGGTACTAGAGAAAACACAGACAACAGCAAACAAAATGTGTACGAAGGAACTGCAGATGGTGGTTTTCACCGAAGATGCACACAAAATGCTGGAGTAATTCAGCGGGACAACATAGGGAAGGAATAGATAGATAACGTAAGGAAGGAATGGGTTTATTCACAAAATGCTGGAGTAACTCAGCAGGTCAGGCAGCATCTCGGGAGAGAAGGAATGGGTGACGTTTCGGGTCGAGACCCTTCTTCAGTCTGAAGAAGGGTCTCGACCCGAAACGTCACCCATTCCTTCTCTCCCGAGATGCTGCCTGACCTGCTGAGTTACTCCAGCATTTTGTGAATAAATCGATTTGTACCAGCATCTGCAGTTATTTTCTTATACTACAGGAAGGAATGGGTGACGTTTATGGTAGTGACCCTTCTTCAAACAGCAGATGGTGGCCTCCCAACAAGAGACACAAAATGCTAGAGTACCTCAGCGGGTTAGGCAGCATTTCAAGAGGACATGGATAGGTTGGGACCCTTCATCAGGCAGGTACCAGAGTTTGGTTTCTACTACCGACTGACTGACCCAAGAAATGAGCATTGAACACTCAGAAGATCCCTGAACTGGAACAGCCTAAAATGACAGTGAGGATCCTACCGAGAACACCATGCCCCATCTATACTTATCTCTGCAATCTAAGATCAGATGACATCAGCAATGCCATTTGTATTTTAACAATTTGTGTGTTGAATCCCTATCTACAGATCAGTCTGAAATTGCAACCACGCACTGCAAGATTTTAGTGAGGGAAGCTCTGTGGCCAGAAACCAAGAAGCATCTGAGATGGACAGTATCCGTATTTTGCAATCATGGCAATATATTGCTAAACCTAACCGGTGTTCTAATGATTTAGGATCACAAGAACTGGCATGACTTATAACACTGCCCTCAATAGAACATAGTGGGTGTGATGCTGACAGGTTTCAAAAGAATAGTTTAGTTTATTGTCGTGTGTACAGAGGTACAGTGGAAAGCTTTTTTGTTACGTGCTTTCCGGCCAGCTGAAAGACTGTACATGATTATAATCAAGCCGTCCACAGATATAAGACAAAGGGAATTATGTCCATTTTCAGTAAAGTCCGAGTAAAGATAGTCTGAGGGCCTCCAATGAGGTAGAGGGCAGGACTGCTCTTTAGTCAGTGATATGATGGAACATTAGATGCTGGTTTACACCAAAGATAGACATAAAATGCTGGAGTGACTCAGCGGGTAAGGTAATATCTCTGGAGAAAAGGAATAGGTTACATTTCGGGTCAAGACCTTTCTTCAGACCGAGAGTCAGGGGGAAGGGAAACTAGAGGTATTAAAGATACTGAGTAGTTTAGGTATTGAGATAGGATGGTTCAGTTGCCTGTTCAATATTGCCTGATTGCCTAATAGTCATAGTTACCGTAGGTTTAATGTTTAATGGGAAATCCAGCCAGACTGAGAAAACAAACACAAAATCAGCTCAGAGTCCATCAAAATATCCTTATCACAAAAGAAAACTATGTGCTGTTTGCATTACTTACACAGTCTGACTATTCAGCAGCGACCACAAGACATCAACCTGTTATTTGTTGGTATGTATTTTTCTGATAAGATCAGCAGGAATATTTCATTTGGATAGCGTTTGCAATTTGCGGCTCTCATGATAAGTCCAAGGACAGCAGACTTGATCATGCAGATGCCAAAAGTCATTGTGGGAGGAAAAAAGTCACTGCTCTATGAAGCGAATAATCAGTTATAATCAACTTGCCCATGACGGCCCAACTTGCCCCATCTACACTAGTCCCACCTGCCCTTCTTTGGCCCATATCTCTCTAAACCTTTCCTGTCCACATACTTGCCCAATGAGTAGAATTAGACTTCTCCTACAATACTGCCCCAATAGGCTGCTTTTAACTGTGCCCAACCGTCCAACCTGGCGTAGCAAGCTCACCACAGGAGCCCGTGCAGCAGAGAACAGACGCACTGCAGAGGCCCAGAGGAAACGCACCGCACGCAAGGCCCAGGCTACCTCCACTTCCACTGCAGCAGCCATCCACTTGTGTCCTACGTGTGGGCATGCCTTCCGGGCCCGGATTGGCCTCACCAGTCACTTCCGGACCCACAGTCACCAATCCTCCAACTGAAAATGAAGCCATGGTCATCTTCGAACCCGAAGGACGAACAACAACAACTGTGCCCACATAAAACCTGACAATGGAAAACTGTCTCTGCAGACATCACCAAGGTCAAGCAGGAGAAAGAATTAATATAATGGCGCAGTACACACAACAGGTCAAATACTATCATGGCACATAATTGCTCAGACTGAAGAAGGGTTCCGATCAGAAACGTTGTCTGTCCATTCCCTCCACAGATGCTTGCTGACCCGCTGAGTTCCTCGTGTCCACATGGTACATAATTGTCTGGCCACCATTAGTAACAGTGAGATATCAACATCCACCATTTCCATGCATGCCATGACTGCTTGGCTTTCCTCCCACGTCCCATAGACATGTGGGTTGGTAGGTTTACTGGACTGTGTAGGCTGTCCATAGTGTGTACGTGGGGGAATCATCTGGGGGGAAATGGTGGGAATGAGGATAATTTAATGTGGGATTAGTGTGGCACCTGGTAATCAGTGTGGACTCAGAAGTTGCTATTTTCCTGCTGTATTGTTGTGAGATACTGTGAAGGTGACAAACATACAATGTTGTTAAAAAAAAAATTGATCATGCTTATCGGAAAGCCCCAGTAGCTATTGAGAAGCTTCAACACACTGGTCTCCATAAAGAATCAACATGAGAGTGCAGCAGAGCAAGTATGGAAGCTCAAGATATGTCTTAAGATAGACACAAAAGGCTGGAGTAACTCAGCAGGTCAAGCAGCATCTCTGGAGAAAAGGAATAGATGACGCTTCGGGTGACTGAGATTCAGGAGAGAGGGAGCCGAGAGATATGCAAAGGTACAAATGAATGAAAGATATGCAAAAAGGCAGATCAAAGCCCGCAGCGGTGATCAAAGAAAGGCGGAGCCCATAACGGTCCACCGTTGGCTGTGGGAAAGTTGATAACAAGTAATACAAGACAGAGAAACTCAGCAGGACGACAGCTAAACTAGTACGGCAAATAGGGTAGGGGAGGGACGGTGATTGACGGGATGTTCATGCAGGCCGATTGTCAATCTGCCACTCCTCCTCTATAATGTTATACATCACAGCTATAATATTTACAAGGTAACCTGAACCAAACACATCCCATTTCAGACGACCTTGCTGAAATCATTCAGGAACACAGCGGTGGATGACACTTGAATTGGGCCATCAAGGACTGGCAACGCTGTCATTTAAAAAGCATTTGACAGGCACTGGCAAATCTACTCAATTAGATCCAATCTACCTCTCATCTCAAAGGTTCAAGGCTCACCCAGTGCCCTCCTGCCTCCAGGCCAGGGTTTTGAGGTCACTGAGCTCCCCACAGAGGGGATCGAGGTTCACCCAGCACCCAAGGGGGCTTAGGGATCGCCCAGCACCCAAGGGGGCTCGGGATTCACCCAGCACCCAAGGGGGCTTAGGGATCACCCAGCACCCAAGGGGGCTCGGGATTCACCCAGCACCCAAGGAGGCTTAGGGATCACCCAGCACCCAAGGGGGATCAGGATTCACCCAGCACCCAAGGGGGATCACCAGGATTCACCCAGCACCCAAGGGGGATCATCAGGATTTACCCAGCACCCAAGGGGGATCACCAGGATTCACCCAGCACCCAAGGGGGATCAGGATTCACCCAGCACCCAAGGGGGATCAGGATTCACCCAGCACCCAAGGGGGATCAGGATTCACCCAGCACCCAAGGGGGATCAGGATTCACCCAGCACCCAAGGGGGATCAGGATTCACCCAGCACCCAAGGAGATTCAGAGGTCACTCAACGCAGGGTGACACCCGGCGAGGCGGTTGCCAAGTTGTCCCTCCAGGCCGGCCGAGGGCTGAGCCCAGGCCGCCGGGTTTTCTCACCTCCGACTCCCAGGTTGACCTTGTGAGGGTTCGGATCCTCCTTGAAGTCGGACGTGAGCTTGAAGATGACAACGGGGGCGGCCTGCGGCACAGCGGCGAACAAGGAGGCGGCGCAGGCCATGGTGATCGTGCGGCGGGTCGGGTAGCTGCTGAGTCCGAGCGGTTCGGAAGGAGTGAGGGCGACGAGCAACGTCGGGGGCGTCGAAGAGCAACGTCGGGCGGCGGCGATGGGCAGTGATGAGCGACGTCGGGCGGCGGCGATGGGCAGTGATGAGCAACGTCGGGCGGCGGCGATGGGCAGTGATGAGCAACGTCGGGCGGCGGCGATGGGCGGTGCCAAGCGGCGCCGGTTCCAACCCCGTCTCGCGACCTTGCGCGCGTTCACTGCGGCGGCGGCGGCGGCGCTGGCGCCTGTGACGTCGCCCCCTCCCTGACTGATGGGCGCTGCGCCAATCACCGCAGCGGAGGTGGCCCCACCCCCAGGCTCATTGTCTGCAACCGCACAGGGGGCGGGTTCTCCCCGTACAGGCAGGTGCGGCTGCGCATTGGCCCTCCCCGCGGGGCTTTCTGTGCGTTGCTAGCCTGCTAAATCTACCCAGCAACAACGCCAACAACTGGACTCCCTGTCTGGTCACAATCACCCCATGCAGAACACTGTCACTGCACTGAGTAAGTAGCTCCTTCAGTGACAGACTCCTTCACCCCAAGTGTGTGAAGGAGAGATATCGGAGGTCCTTCCTTCCCGCTGCTGTGAGACTGCACAACCAGCACTGCTCCCTGAAGAATGGTCCTGACCCAAAATGTCACCTATTGTCATTTTTTTACACAGAGGGCGGTGAGTGCTAGAAACGTCTGCCAAGTGTGATGGTCGAGGCAGATCCGATGTTTAAGTGACTTTCGGATAGACACATGGGTAGCAGGAGATGGAGGGCTATGGATTATGAGCAGGTAGATAGGAGTTGGTGGGAACAAGGAACTGCAGATGCTGTTTACAAAAAAAGATATAAAGTGCTCAAGTAACTCAGTGGGTCGGGAAGCATCTCTGGAAAACACAAATAGATGACGTTTCGGGTCGGGACCCTTCTTCAAGACCCCCTTCTTCAAGACCAGAGTTGGTCTTGGTATCACGTTTGGCACAGACATTGTGGGAGGAAGGATCTGTTCCTGTGCTGTTCTATATTCTAGAGAGTGGTTGGAATCTGGAACGCATTGCCTGAGGAGGTGGTGGAAGCAGATACTCTGATATTTAAAAAGCATGTAGCAGGCACGTGAATCACTAAAGATAGACACAAAAAGCTGGAGTAACTCAATGGGACAGGCAGCATCTCTGGAGAGAAGGAATGGGTGACGTTTCGGGTCGAGCGCCTTCGTCAGACTGATTGGGGATAAGGGAAACGAGAGATATAGACAGCGATGTGGAGAGATAAAGAACAGTGAATGAAAGATATGCAAAAAAGTAACAATGAATTTTTGCATATCTTTCATTCATTGTTATTTATTTCTCCACATCACCATCTATATCTCTCGTTTCCCTTATCCTTTATCAGTCTGAAGAAGGGTCACGACCCGAAACGTCACCCCCATTCCGTCTCTCCAGAGATGCTGCCTGTCCCGCTGAGTTACTCCAGCTTTTTGTGTCTATCTTCGGTTTAAACCAGCATTTGCTGTTCCTTCTTACACACCCGAATCATTAAGGCATATAAGGCTACAGACCAAATGTGGGTAAATGGGACTAGTATAGATATGTACAATGGTTGGCATGGACTTGGTGGGCCAAAGGGCCTGTTTCTATGTTGTAAGTTCCTGATGTTATATGTCCTGTAGAAGTAATATTAATCATAGCCACACGATGGCACCACAGTGCACTAAATGGGAGCAAGGACATGTGAAATTGCCACGTGGATGATTAAAAGTTTTCAAAAATTGGGAATCCTTCCACTGCCGACTTTTAGATTCCTGAATGTAAAAATGAAACAAAAGAAATTTCTCCTAAATCACCTGTCTGTTTTAACCTGAAGACTCGTTGTTATATTTACTCTACAACAGATGAAATAATCTATGTT
Organism: Rhinoraja longicauda; assembly: GCF_053455715.1. Classification (NCBI taxonomy): domain Eukaryota; kingdom Metazoa; phylum Chordata; class Chondrichthyes; order Rajiformes; family Arhynchobatidae; genus Rhinoraja; species Rhinoraja longicauda. Next base: position 19,061,960 of record NC_135968.1, read on the forward strand.
ATGCTTGTCAAATCCTTTTATGACTGTCAAAATGTATCAACTTTGATTTTAAACTTTCTTTTAAAGGGGATATAGGAGCCTGAAAATAGTAATGTCCATGTTCAGGAACAGCTTCTTCCCAACAACCATCGGACTATTGAACACTACGAACTCCAACTAAACTACGAACTACGAACTGCCTGGGTTGCAATGGGGACTTTGGGGTTTGTTTTGTTTTTGCACCTATATTGTTTTTTTGAATTTTGAACTTCATTTCTTTTTGTTTCTTTATTATATTATCTATTGAGTTATAAACCTAGATAGACACAAAATGCTGGACTAACTCAGCGTGATATTTCGATTCGAGACCCTTCTTCAGACCCGAAACGTCACCCATTTCTTCTCTCCGGGGATGCTGCCTGTCCCCCGCTGAGTTCCTCCAGCATTTTGTGTCTATCTTCGATTTGAACCAGCATCTGCTGCGCATCCTTCCTATGCAGCATTTATAAACCTGGTGTGCTGCTGCTGCAAGTTAGAATTTCATTGTTCCGTTTAGGGACATATGAAAATAATACACTGTCGAAATAAAGAACTGTAGATGCTGGTTAATACACAAAAGAACACAGTCTGAAGAAGTTTATTCACAAAATGCTGGAGTAAATCAGCAGGTCAGGCAGCATCTCAGGAGAGAAGGAATGGGTGACTTTTCGGGTCGAGACCCTTCTTCAGACTGATGACGGGGGGGGGGGGGGGACAAAGGAAGGATATAGGTGGAGACAGGAAGACAGTGGGAGAACTGGGATGGGGAGGGGAAGAGAGGGACAGAGGAACTATCTAAAGTTGGAGAAGTCGATGTTCATACCACTGGGCTGCAAGCTGCCCAGGCGAAATATGAGGTGCTGTTCCTCCAATTTTCACTATGGCACTGGAGGAGGCCGGGAAGTGGAGGAACAGCACCTCATATTTTGCCTGGGCAGCTTGCAGCCCAGTGGTATGAACATTGACTTCTCCAACTTTAGGTAGTTCCTCTGTCCCTCTCTTCCCCTCCTCCTTCCCAGATCTCCCACTGTCTTCCTGTCTCCACCTATATCTCCTTTGTCCCGCCCCCCTGACATCAGTCTGAAGAAGGGTCTCTTTAAGGCAAGGAGATGTGAGACTGATCTACAAATCTTGTAAACACTGCCACCTAGTGGAGCCATGATTTTAAGCGCAGCAGAAGAAAAGAGTCAAGAGTCTGGAGAAGGGTCTCGACCCGAAACGTCACCCATTCCTTCTCTCCTGAGATGCTGCCTGACCTGCTGAGTTACTCCAGCATTTTGTGAATAAATACCTTCGATTTGTACCAGCATCTGCAGCTATTTTCTTACACAGTCTGAAGAAGAGTTGTGACCAGAAACGTCACCTATCCATGTTCTCCAGAGATGCTGTCTGGCTCCAGCACTTTGTGTCCTTTTGTACAAAAGAACACTAGTGGCTTGTCTTGTCTTGGACACAGTTCAAGGGATGCTGTAGAAAGCAAGTACACTGAGCCATTGCTTTCTCCCTTCTCCGGTGCCTGAATTTGATTCCAACCCCACCCCATGTTCACAAAGCCAAAGGAATCATTAAGGAATCATTAAGACCCAAAGTGCTGGAGTAACTCAGTGGGACAGGCAGCATCTCTGGAGAACATAGTTAAGTGAGGTTTTGGGTCAGGACCAGTCTTCAGACTGATGGTAGGTTGGGGAGGGGTGGTGATCTGGAAGCAAGGAAAGATCAGGACAAATCAGGGCTGGCAACAAATGACCTCAGGAGGGGAGGTTCTCTGATAGGCAGATTGTTGGCTAGCGATAGTGTGATCCCAAGAGGGATACATCATTGCAAACTGTGAAACTGGTTAACCCTTTTAGTGGAGGTAGGGGGGAAGGAGGGGAGGGGGGAGGAGAGTGTTTGCAAATGTTGACTAAAGTTATTAAGAATTATGAAGAGAAGGGACTATCAACATGGCCAATGGTTTGTGTGGTGGGCTTGGCTATGTCCACATCTCTGTGCAGTAAGGTTGGCAGGTCTTAGGATTAATTGAAGGATGAAAACTCTGATGGGAGAACAATGGGTGACCCGAAACATCACCCATTGAGTCTGAAGAAGGGTCTCGACCCGAAATATCACCCATTGAGTCTGAAGAAGGGTCTCGACCCGAAACGTCACCCATTCCTTCTCTCCCGAGATGCTGCCTGACCTGCTGAGTTACTCCAGCATTTTGTGAATAAGCCGAGAGTAGAACATTGGGTAGATAAACGGATGAAGGTCTTGACAGTAGACAGCTTGAGAAAAAGTTATGGAACAAAGTAAGTATTTTCTGGGAAACATTGGGAGTTCATTTCCAATTACATTCCTAAAAGAGATGTCAAAGTGTCCTTGACTGAACTTTGAACTGTTACCCAAAAATACCCAGATATGCAAAGGCGGAGGTGTAAGGGAGGAGGTTTGGTCACAAAAACTTCCCTCCGTCCCCCGTCCCCCCGTCCCCTATTTGATGAACTATGTGCCATCCACTCTGCCTTTTGGGGTCTTTTCAAAAACAAAGCATTTGGAAAAAGAGAAAGGATGGAAAAAGTTTGCAACGTCTTTGGATGGACAAACGCCAAATGAGTTTCCCAAAGAACCGAGGCCAAAGGTTAATTCTTGAAGCATCGCAGATGGTGAAGTACAATATGTGTACAGCACGCTACAACAGCATGCACACTTTGTAACAGTTTATTATACACAGAACGTGACATAATTTTACACAAAGTCCCTGTTTGTGTTTGCCAACAGCAAAACTGCCAAGATGAGTCTCATACTAAATTCCTTCCCAAAATCTATGCATGATTCTTCTCTGGAGTATCATATCATATCATATATATACAGCCGGAAACAGGCCTTTTCGGCCCTCCAAGTCCGTGCCGCCCAGTGATCCCCGCACATTAACACTATCCTACACCCACTAGGGACAATTTTTACATTTACCCAGCCAATTAACCTACATACCTGTACGTATTTGGAGTGTGGGAGGAAACCGAAGATCTCGGCCATTCAGTCCCTGGAGACTACTCCTCGTTCAATTAAATGATAGCTGATTCACCAGCACAGCTCCACTTGGGCGAAATAGTGGTGCAGCGGTGGAGCTGCTGCTTTACAGCGCCAGAGATCCGGGTTCGATCCTGACTACGGGTGCTGTCTGTACAGAGTTTGTACGTTCTCCCTGTGACCACATGGGTTTTTTCCGGGTGCTCCAGTTTCCTTCCATATTCCAAAGACGTGCATGTCTGTAGGTTAATTGGTTTCAGTAAGATTGTAAATTGTCCCTAGCGTATAGAGATAGAGTTCGTATACGGGGTGATCGCTGGTCGTCGCGGAGTCGGTGGGCCGAAGGTCCTGTTTGCACACTGTATCTCTAAACTAAACTAAATTAAACTGAACTAAATTAAATTATACTAAACTTAACTAAAGTTCGTTTGGCTCCCTTTATTAACTTCTGCAACTGAGTATTCATGAGATTAAAGACTTTTATAGAGATTTATATTATATTTCCAGATATTTATATTGATTGATTGATAGATACAGCATGGAGACAGGCTCCAGTTCACCCTCTTGTGTTCAGTATTGCTTGAAAGCCTGTGAACAAATTCAGAATTTGAAAGGGAATGATTGTACGATTGGGCGTTAGTTGGGTGTAGTTGTGGCATGGCACTATAATGTTTTGTGGGTAGTGGGTGAGGCAGGAAAGACCTAGAATAATGCAAGAGACAGGAGTAGGAGAAGACCAAATGACACCATTGACAAATAAGTCTATGGAACCTGATGCACCACAATGCTGAGAACTATATTCTGCACTCTATATCTCCCCCATTGCTCTATCTACTGTACTTGAGATTGTCCTGGTTATATTTGTGCTCAGAATAAAAAGACATACCTTTAAAATGAAGACGAGGAGGAATTTCGTTAGTCAGAAGCTGGTGAATCTGTGGAATTTGGCGGTGGAAGCCAAGTCATTAGGTATTTTTAAAGCAGAGATTGACAGGTTATGGGGAGGAGCAGTGGAATGAGGTTGAGGGGGAAAGCTAGTTCAGCCATGGTTAAATGGTGGAGTAGACTCGATGGGCTGAATGGCCTAACTCTGCTACGACATTAACTTATTTGTGTATTGTATATCTGATCTGTTGGAGTGCATGCAAAATAAAGCTTTTCATAGAAAACATAGAAAATAGGTGCAGTAGGAGGCCATTCGGCCCTTCGAGCCAGCACCGCTGTACGTTGGTACCTGGATAGGAAAGGCTTAGAGAGATGTAGGCCAAATACCGGCAGATGGGACGAGTGTAGATGGGTCATGTTGGTCGGCGTGGGCAAGTTGGGCTGTGGGCCTGTTTCCATGCTGTATGACTCCACTCCTCTATAACTGTATGACACGTCAAAAATTGTTTCAGATCAGAAGGCATATGATTCTGGACTCTGTACTTGATATATTGCCTACACGTACTGACAAGGAATTTTCTATATTTAGACAAAGAAGCCATAGACCTCTCCTTTGAGTCTATCACTGCTGTCTGGAAAGCATGTCACCTATGCCAGTGCTGGGCTCCCAGGCTCTTGTGTCGATCAACCTGTCAGCACTGTTTAACTGATAAGCTCAGGGTATAGGAAGCCAGACTGGACTCGTGCAGAAAAAGGAGAGTACTGCAAAGCATCAGAGGCAGCAAAAGCTGATAGCCGCCGTCACAACGTGGATTGCAAAATCAGGCTCGGACAGAAATACTGAATAATCCGATGACTCGGTGCTTCCTGGAGGTCACTCACAAGGGACCATATTTGACAGGCACAGCATGGAAACAGGCCTTTCGGCCCGCCGAGTCCGTGCCGACCATCGATCATCCTGTACCCAAGTTCTATCCTGTACCCTTGGGGCAATATGCAGAAGTCGATTAACCTACAAACCTGCACGTATTTGGAGTGTGAGAGGACACCAGAGCATCCAGAGAAAACCCACGCGGTCACAGGGAGAACATGCAAACTCCGTACAGACAGCAACCCGCAGTCAGGTTCAAACCCGGGTCTTTGGCGCTGTAAGGCAGCAACTCCACCACTAAGGCAGACTGATACAATGAAACGTGTACTTAGCCCTTGCTTTAAGAGAGTTAAACCAATTGTAAGTTTGGTTTTTTGGGTGGTTCAGATCACACAGATGCGGGAGAGTATTATGTAGACACGAGGAACTGCAGATGTTGGCTGACCAAAAAGACACAAAGTGCTGGAGTAACTCAGTGGATCAGGAAGCATTTGGAGGAGGTGCACCTGCACCTGCACCTCCTCCAACCTCATCTATTGTATCCGCTGCTCTAGATGTCAACTTCTTTACATCGGCAAAACCAAACGCAGGCTCAGCGATCGTTTCGCTCAACACCTTTGCTCAGTCCGCCTTAACCAACCTGATCTCCCGATGGCTGAGCACTTCAACTCCCCCTCCCACTCCCAGTCTGGCCTTTCTGTCATGGGCTTCCTCCAGTGCCATAGTGAGGCCCACTGGAAATTGGAGGAACTGCACCTCATACTTCGCATGGGCAGCTTGCAGCCCAGCGGTATGAACATTGACTTCTCCAACTTTAGATAGTTCCTTTGTCCCTCGCTTCCCCTCCCCCTTCCCAGTTCTCCCTCTATCTTCCTGTCTCCACCTATATCCTTCCTTTGTCCCACCCCCCCTGACATCAGTCTGAAGAAGGGTCTCGACAGAAGGGGCACAGTTTAAGAATAAGGGGTAGGCCATTTAGAACGGAGACGAGGAAAAACTTTTTCAGTCAGAGAGTTGTGAATCTGTGGAATTCTCTGCCTCAGAAGGCATTGGAGGCCAATTCTCTGAATGCATTCAAGTGAGAGCTAGATAGAGCTCTTAAGGATAGCGGAGTCAGGGGGAATGGGGAGAAGGCAGGAATGGGGTACTGATTGAGAATGATCAACCATGATCACATTGAATGGCGGTCCTGGCTCGAAGGGCCGAATGGCCTACTCCTGCACCTATTGTCTATTGTCTATTGTCTATTGACCCGAAACGCCACTATATATATATATGTGTGTGTGTGTGTGTGTATCTGTATATATATATATATATATATATATATATATGTGTGTGTGTGTGTGTGTGTGTGTGTGTGTGTGTGTGTGTGTGTGTGTGTATGTGTGTGTGTGTGTGTGTGTGTGTGTCAGTATATGTATATATATATTTGTGTGTGTATATATACACATACACACCCACACACATATATATACACATATATATACATATATACACAGAGAGAGATACATGTATGCACACATATATATGAATTTGTATATATATCTATATATATACACACACATATATGTGTGCATACATGTATGTTTCTCTGTATATGTATATATATGTGCGTGTGTGTGTGTGTGTGTGTGTGTGTGTGTGTGTGTGTGTGAGTGTGTGTGTGTGTGTGTGTGTGTGTGTGTGTGTGTGTGTGTGTGTGTGTGTGTGTGTGTGTGTGTGTGTGTATATATACATACACACACACACACACAGACACACACATCTTGTGATGTTTTGGGTGGGGTCTGAAGAAGGGTCTCTCAAAACATCACCCATTCCTCCACTCCAGAGATGCTGTCTGTCCCGCTGAGTTACTCCTGAATTTTGTGTCTATCTTCGATTTAAACCAGCATCTGCAGTTCTTTCCTACATATACTGTACATATATGTATATATGTGTATATGGATATTTACACACACTGAACTTTTTTTTCATTTATTATATTGTTCACAGTGTACTATGTTTACATATTCTGTTGTGCTGCTGCAAGTAAGAATTTTATTGTTCTATATTGGACACTGGATGTTAACGTACAGGGCATGATCAGCAAGTTTGCAGATGACACAAAGGTAGGGGGGTGGTGAATAGCGAGGAAGGGATCTGCAAGCTGCAGGAAGATATAGATGAGATGGTCAGATGGGCGGAGCAGTGGCAGATGGAATTTAATCCTGAAAAGTGAGAGGTGATGCACTTTGGCAGAAATAACTTGGAGAGGGAGTACACCATGAATGGAAGGACCCTAGGGAAGACAGGGGTACAGAGGGACCTTGGAGTACAGGTACACAAGTCCTTGAAGGCAGCAGGACAGGTGGACAGGGTGGTCAAAAAGGCATATGGGTTACTGGCCTTCATTAGCCGGCGCATCGAATATAAAAGTAGGGGGGTAATGATGGAATTGTACAGAACACCGGTGAGGCCACAGCTGGAGTATTGTGTACAGTTCTGGTCACCACATTATAGAAAGGATGTGATAGCTTTGGAGAGGGTGCAGAGGAGATTCACCAGGATACTGCCAGGGATGAAGGGCCTCGGCTATGAGGAGAGACTGAGCAGACTGGGGTTGTTTTCCCTGGAGCAGAGAAGGCTGAGAGGAGACATGATCGAGGTGTACAAGATCATGAGGGGCATAGATAAGGTAGATGGCGGGGAACTTCTTCCACTGGTGGAAGGTTCAACAACGAGGGGACATAGATACAGGGTAAGGGGAGGGAGGTTTCGGGGGGATGTGAGAAAGAACTTTTTCACCCAGAGGGTGGTTGGAGTCTGGAACTCACTGCCTGGGGTGGTGGTGGAGGCGGGAACACTCACAACGTTTAAGAGGCATTTGGATGGGCACTTGAAATGCTACAACATTCAGGGCTATGGTCCAAATGCGGGAAAATGGGATTAAAATTAGACTGTGTTTGGTAATGGGCGGCGCGGACACGATGGGCCGAAGGGCCTCTTTCTGTGCTGTAGGACTCTATGACTCTATGACATAACAATAAAACACTTGACTCTTGACTCTGTAAGAAAATAACTGCAGATGCTGGTACAAATCGAAGGTATTTATTCACAAAATGCTGGAGTAACTCAGCAGGTCAGACAGCATCTCAGGAGAGAAGGAATGGGTGACGTTTCGGATCGAGACCCTTCTTCAGAATCTTGACTCTTGTCTTCTGCTGTGCTTAAAATCATGGCTCCACTAGATGGCAGTGTTTACAAGATTTGTAGATCAGTCTCACATTTCCTTACCTTAAAGAGGAAAACAGTAAAACATGGGAAGGTAGTAAAGGAAGCTGGGTTGTGTTTCTTCTGAGTCTGCAGTTGCTCCCGCCCCATTACAGGAAGGATGTGGAGGCTTTGGAGAGGGTGCAGAAGAAGTTTACAAAAATACTGCCTGGATTGGACAGTATTCGCTATAATGAGGGATTAGACAAAAAAAATGCTGGAGTAACTCAGCGGGTCAGGCAGCATCTCTGGAAATGGGGGACAATGGTGGGGGATTGTGATGAGACTAGTTACCTAAAATTGGAGAATTCAATATTCATTCAACGGACAAATTTAGATTGTTTTCTCTTCAGCATCGCAGCTGAGAGAAGACCCGGTAGAGGTTTCTGAAACTTTGAGAGGTGTAGATAGGATAGACAGAGCTATTTCCCATAGAAATGTCAAGGACTAGAGGGCATAACTTTGAGATTAGACGAGCAGAAACCTTAAAGGAGATGTGCGGGTCAAGTTTTTATTACAGAGAGTGGTGGATGTGTGGAATGTGATGTTGGGGGCAGATACAACAGTGGTGTCTACAAGACTTTTACATAGGCACATGAATATGCTGGGAATGGAGGGATATGGATCAAATGCAAGCAGACGAGACTTGTTTATCTTAGCATGGTGTTTGGGATGATCAATGCGGGTTGAAGGGCCTGTCCTATGCTGTTCTATTCTACCTTCGATGATAGGAAAGGTTTTGAATGATATGGGCCAAACATAGGCAAGTAGAACCAGCTCAGTTAGGTGTCTTGGTTGACATGGACGGACTTGATATCATGTTGACAAAGTACTGGAGTAACTCATCAGGTCAGGGGGCATTTCTGGAGAACATGGATAGGTGACCTTTTGGGTTGAGACCCTTTTTCAGGCTGATTGGCATCATGTTGAAATTGGCATCATGTTCATCAGAACTTGGCATCATGTTCAGCACAGACATTGTGGGCCGAAGGGAATGTTCCTATGTTGTACTGCTCCACCTTCTATGTTTGAGTTTGTCCATAGTTATGAAGCAAAAATAACAGAGCACGTAACATTCAGAGCAGTTATAAGCATTCATTCATCCTGCTGACGGCTATCAGCAGTGAAATACCGTACGGGTCAGTATGAGCAAACAAAATAACATTTCTTTAGCATGAGGAAACAATTGTAATCATTGGTCTGTAAGTTTTCTTAGAATAGGACTTGGGTAACGGTTGGATTTATCACTGTGGCATTTAAAAATGCCAGACCATGGGAAACAGGAGCAGGAATAAACTATGCGGTTCAAGCCTGCTCCATCATTCAGTGAGATCACGGCTGATCTTGGCTTCCATCCTACTTTCCCACCCAATCCCAATCCATGACTCCTCTGCCGTCCACAGATATGACTTGACCTTGAGGTCATTCAGTGACTGAGCCACCATAGCTTTCTGGGGAGAGATTTCCAAAGATTCACTGCCCTCTGAGAAGTAATAGTCCCCCTCACTTGTTTTAGGTTTACGCTGAGTTTTATTATTGTCACGTGTACCGAGGTACAGTGAAAAGCTTTGTTTTGCATGCAATCCAATCAGATCAGATAATAATACACATTGTTACAATCAAGCCAAACTCAAGTACAATGGGTAGAGCCAGGGGGAAGATACAGAGTGCAGAATATAGTTCTCAGCATTGTCGCCCATCAGTTCCATAGACAAAGTCTAATGTCCGCAGTAGGGTGACGGTGATTTGGACAGTACCCTAGCTTATGGAAGGAGCGGTCAGAAACCTGACCCTGTGCTGTACTGTTCTATGTTTTATGTTCCATGTTCACTGTTCTATGTATTATGTACTATGTTCTATGTTCCATGTTGTCAACAAGGCCTATTAGAGTTGTAGTGTGCCATACGTCTATTTATTTTCAAGTCAGTAACTGGGCTGAGGATTGTTAGTTGGGATGTTGACTTCCATCCATTCAGGCAACCTTTCTCACAGCTCCACGGGAAATGCCACATCCAATTCTATCAAGTGTGAATCTAGAAACTGGACATAACATTCCAGTGCACTGACCTTTTGCTTTCTTAGGAAGTCCTTCACACAGCAACAGCACGAGCTTCCAGCTCATTAATCAGAGTGGACTTACACACCCTGTTCACAACAGCACGGACTGCAAGTAAAGGTTTCTGAGTATTTTCCCTTCCTCATGGAAGGCCCTTCCTTTGTGCAATGCCCTTCCATGGGTCGAAGGCACATTTTGCATGATACCCAGGTACAAGAGTCCGAAGAGGGGTCCCGACCCAAAACGTCGTCTATCTGTGTTCTCCAGAGATGACAGTGCTGAAGTAATCAGTAGCTCAGGCAGCATCTCTGGGAAACATAGGTAGGTCATGTTTCAGATTGATTTTAGGACTCCAGAGATGCTGCCTTACCCGTTGAATTATTCCAGCACTTTGTGTCTTATTTTGTAAACCAGCAAGCTTGTTTCTACAAGTTTAGAGGGATATGGGCCAAACGCAAGCACATAGGACCACCTCAGATGGGACACTATAGTCGGTATGAACGAATTGGGCCAAAGGGCCTGTTTCCGTGCTGTATGATTCTATATCATTGTTCACGTGTTGGTCTAGATGGAAAACATTGATGGGTCATTTGACCGTATGGATAATGTGGTGAATTCTAGTTTAGCTTAGTTTAGAGATACAGGGCAGAAACAGGCCCCTTGCCCCATTCTGTGCCGAACAGCGATCCCCGTACACTAACACTATCTTACACACTAGTGGCAATTTACAACTTTACCAAGCCAATTAACCCACAAACCTGTAAGTTTTTGGAGTGTGGGAGGAAACTGGAGCACCCGGAGAAAACCCTCGCTGTCACAGAGAGATTACAGACAGCACCTTAATCAGGATTGAAACCGGGTCTCTGGTGCGGTGAGGCAGCAACTCTACCGCTGCGCCACCCTAATTATTCTGCAGCCTTCATTCTGCTCCGCCCTGGATCGTTTTCTCCGGGTTCCCCGGTTTCCTTCCACATCCCAAAGAGGCGCAGGTTTGTAGGTTAATTGGTTTCAGTAAATTGGCTCGAGCAAGTGGGTTGCAAAAGTGGAATAACATGGAACTAGTGTGAACGGGTGATCGTTGGGTGGTGCGGACTCAGTGGGCCAAAGGGCCTGTTTCCACACGATCTCTAAAAATAAATCTTACTGTGATTATACCTCAAAACTATCTCTGGCTCAAATGTGCCTTCAGATCTCCTGAAAACGTTGAAAATTCTTATACAAGTGCTAGTCCTCCTTTCTCATAACCAACCTGTAAATTTTCACGTACATTAGTTTAGATTGATTGTGCAGAATTCACAGTGGTCTCACCCCACTCGGTGAAAAAAAAGGTAAGTCATCTCTACATTTAAAGCTACAGTCCAGCTGCTGTCTCACAAGAGCAAAGACCCAAATTCGATCCCGGCCTCAGGTGCTGTCTGTGTGTAGATTCTTTGTGACCGCGTGGGTTTCCTCCAGGTGCTCCGGTTTCCTCCCACATCCCACGACGTGCGGGTTTGTAGATTAATTGTCCTCTGTAAATTGCCCCTAGTGTGGAGGGAGTGGATGAGAAAGTGGGGTGACATAGAAGTCATGTGAACGGGTGATCGATGGTTGATGTTGGTTCATTGGACCGAAGTGCCCGTTTCCATGCTGCATCTCTAAATTAAACTCTGAATTAAATTAATTGACAAGGATATTGGAGTGTAGGAAGGAACTGCAGTTGCTGGTTTATACCGAAGATAGACACAAAATGCTGGAGTAACTCAGCGGGTCAGGCAGCATCTCTGGAGAAAAAGAATAGGTGATGTTTTGTGTCAGAACCCTTCTTCAGACTGACCAATTTGCTGTTTGATCGGTTAGTCTGAAGAAGGGTTCCGACCCGAAACATCGGCAATTATTTTTCTCCAGAGATGCTGCCTGACCTGCTGAGTTACTCCAGCATTTTGTGTCTATCTTAAGGATACTAGGGTCTTACTTTTTGTTCGTGCAGAGAGATGATGCTGGGAGGATAGCAGTTGGCATGGACCAGTTGGGAGAATAGCCTGTTTCCAAGCTGTATAACTCTACAATAAATTCAATAAAATGTTGCACCAATCCTGACTGTTTTCAAAATGAACATGCCTTTAGATTAAGTGCTTTATTGTGGATGTGGGAGTGGGATCACATAGAACTAGCGAACAGGTGAGCGATGGTCGGCGGCGACTCCATGAGCCGAAGGGCCCGTTTCCATGCTGTATCTCTAAACTAAAAGAGGCTAATTCCTCCGAGGCATTCCTGACTCCGGTTAAATTAATTGACAAGTAAGACAATTAATAAATGAGCCTGCAGGTTTTAACATTGACCCAGCTCCTGGTTAAAGGATTTGGGCAATTTATACACTTTCCTGTTTAGAATGACACTGCGTACCTCCCCACTCTCACACGAATGAACAATGCGAATGGCATTTGGGGATACCTTGACCTGTAGGTTTCCATTCCGACTCCCACAAATATGATCTATATCCCTTTGCTTGCATGCCTGGTTTTCGTTAGCTCCCGGAAACAGCTTCTTCCTTTTTATAAACAGAACAGGCGGTCAGTGACCAGAAGGGCCTACAGTTTATGGCCAGTTTCTCTTCCATTCATCAATCCCTGACACTTTATCCTGCTTGCCTCACATTCTATACAGTGTAGCCTTGGCTGAGACAATGTAAAGCCCAAGACAAATAGAGTCAGAAAAAAACAGGCAGGACTGGACCTAAGAAAATTTCTCTTTCCAAAAAAATAAGGCATCTGATTGATTAGTATCGGACCTTTAAGACAGGCCACACAACCTTAAAATAATTTGTCTGCAAAGTTAGGCTAACAACTGTGGCAGTGGCGCAGCGGTAGAGTCACAGCCTCAAAGTGCCAAAGACCCAGGTTCAATCCTCACCTCGTGTGCTGTCTGTGCAGAGTTTGTACATTCTCCCTGTGACCATGTGGGTTTTCTACGGGTGCTCCAGTTTACTCCCACATTCCAAAGATGTGCAGGTTTGTAGGTTAATTGGCTTCTGTAATAGGACATAGAACTAGTGTAAGGGTGATCGATGATCGGTCGATCCTTCACAGTATCTCTAAACTCTAAACTCACAAACGTTTCGTTTAGTTTAGAGATACAAGGCGGAAACAGGTCCTTCAGCCCACCGAGTCTGCACTGACCAGTGATCACCCTGTACACTGGGGACCTGTGCGTCTTTGGAGTGTGGGAGGAAACCAGAGTACCTAGAGAAAACCCACAAGGTCACAGGGAGAATGTACAAACTCTGTACAGACAGCACCTGTAATCAGGATTAAACCGGAGTCTCTCGCATTAATATCCAGAGGAAACAGAAACAAAAGTAGGCCATTCAGCCCCTCAAGATGATGTTATCATAGTTGATCCTTTCCCTGGCGTCAATTTCTTACCCTATCTTATCCATTTATCCCCTCAACATCTTTAAGGTGAGGGGGGAAAGATTTAATAGGAATTTGAGAGGCAACTTTTTCACACAAAGAGTGATAGGTATATGGAACGAGCTGCCGGAGGAGATTGTTGAAGCTGGTACTATCACAATGTTTAAGAAACATTTGGACAGATACATGGATAGGAAATGTTTAGAGGGGTATGGACCAAACGCAGGCAGGTGCGACTAGTGTAGATGCTGGTCGGTGTGGGCAGGTTGGGCCGAATGGCCTGTTTCCATGCTGTAAGACTCTTTGACTATCTACAAATCGATCTATCTCCATCCTAAGTCCAGAGGAAGGGTCTCATCATGAAACATCCGCAGTCCATTTCCTTCCACAGATGCTGCCTGATCCGCTGAATTCCTCCAGCAGTTGGTATTTTTTGGAAAATGTACTCTATGACTCAGCCTCTGTGATCAATATTTTGAAGAAGAAAAAGGATGTTATCAGTGGTGCCCCTGCGCAATTATTATCCCTCAATCAACATCCATCAAATACAAATGGCTTGGCCTTTATCACATTGTTGTTTGTGAAAACTTGTTCCTTGTTACTTGATTGTTACATTTCCTGCAATACAACATAAACTGCATTTTCTGTTTGTTTGTAAAGTGCTTGAGACAACGTGCAAGACCTCTCATAAATTGAACCCCTCCCCTTTCTTTAAGAAAATAGGAACTGCCTTTTCCATTCCCTCCCTGATGAGGATTTATGTTATGCTTAAATACTGGAAATTGATTGCTTGTTTCTGTCCCTCTGCTGTTGTTGTGATATTGGAGGGGGAGGGCAAAGAGAAAAAAAATATATAGGGTCTCCCTAGATTACGGATCACTTATACAGTGTATAAAACCATGAGGGGAATAGATAGGGGAGAATGCTGAAATTCTTTTCCCCAGGGTAGGGGAGTCAAGAAACAGAGGACATATGTTTAAGTCGAGAGGGACAAGATTTAATACGAATCTGAGGGGCAATTTTTTACTCAGTTGTTTGTGGGTGTATGGAACGAGCTGCCGGAGGAGGTAGTTGAGACAGATACTATAACAGCATTTAAAAAACACTTGCACAAGTACATGGAGAGGAATGTTTTAGAGGGATGTGTGCCAAATGCATGCAAATAGGATTATCTTCGAGTGGGCATTTTGATCAAATTGGACCAAAGGACCTGTTTCCGTCTGTCTGACTCTATGACTCTATATTGTTTGAACGGAGTTTGTACGTTCTGCCTGTGACCGTGAAGATTTTCCCTGGGTGCTCTGGTTTCTTACCACACTCCAAATATGTACAGGGTTATTGGCTTCTGTAAACTGTAAAATTGCCTCTAGTGTGTAGGGTAGAACTAGCGCATGGGGTGATCGCTGGTTGGCGTGGACTCGGTGGGCCGAAGGGCCGGTTACCACACAGTATGTCTAAAGTTAAAGTCTAATACCCAGAAATCCGAGTTAACACAATTTATCTCATTCATTTTTAAAGCATTTTTCAAGTTAGTGATAATAATAATAATAAAATATTTCATGATAGTCATAAATGATGTTGGTGAGACAACACTTGGAATATTGTGTGCTGTTGTGTTTGCCCAATTACAGAAGAGATTCGCCAAGATTTACCCGGGCTTGCGGGCTTGAGTTGCAGGGAGAGGTTGGATAGGCTGGGACTTTTTTACTTGGAGCGTAGGAAGCTAAGGTGAGCTTATGGAGGTGTAAAAGATCGTGAGGGACATGGATAATGTGAACGCTCAGTCTTATTTTCCCAGGGTATCTCCCCTCTCGCCTTAAGCTGATGCATTTTAATATTAAAATGCGGGCAATCTAAAGGAGGTCTTCATTTTCACTCAGCGTTTCACTCAGAGGGTAACCCGTATTTGGAATTAGCTGTCAGAGGAAGCTATAGAAGCGGATGCAATTATGAATTATAAAAGACATTTGGAGAGATATATGGATAGGTTATAGGAGTAGAATTAGGCCATTTGGACGAGTCCACTCCGCCATTCAATCATGGCTAATCTTTGCCGCCTAATCCATTTTCCTGCTTTCTCCCCTTAACCCTTGACACCCATTCTAATCAAGAATTTGTCTATCTCTGCCTTAAAAATATCCACTGACTTGGCCTCCACAGCCCTCTGTGGCAATGAGTCCCACAGATTAACTACCCTCTGATTAAAGACGTTTCTCCTCTAAAAGAGCACCCTTTAATTCTGAGGCTATGACCTCTGGTCGTAGACACTCCCACCAGTGGAAACATCCTTTCCACATCCACTCTATCTATGCCTCACATTATTCTGTAAGTTTCAATGAGGTCCCCCCTCAACCTTCTAAACTCCAGAGAGTGAAGACCCAGAAAGAAAGGGTTTGGAGGGTGTGGACCAAATGCAGATAAGTGTGACTAGCCCAGAATGCCAACTTGGACAAGGTGGGCCGAAGGCCTGTTTCTTTGTGGCATAGTTCAATGACTCTATGACTAGATAAAGTATACATTCCATTAGTTTAATTATAGATAGAAACAAGAAATTGGAGCAAAAAACAAACTGCCGGATGAACTCAGCAGGTCAGGCAGCATCTGTGGAGGGAAAGGCATTGTCCACATTTTGGATGGAGTCCCTGTATCAGGACCGAGGATCGTAATTCACTCCCATTTCATCCCTACCATCAGGAAGAAGGTAGAGGAGCCTGAAAACCGTGACTACCGTGTTCAAGAACGGTTTCTTCCCAGCAACCATCAGGCTCAATCACCGCACAGATCTAACCGCAGAAACTATGAAGTTCTATGAACTGTATTTTGGTTGGTCTTTGGTTCTTTTTGCACTAATATTACAGTTATTAATTTATTCTTTTTTTGGATGACTGTATTTATCTGTATGGATTTTGTTTACCAACCTGTTAAGCTGCTGCAACTAAACATTTCATTGTTCTGCTTTGGGTACACGTGATATTTAAACACTCTTGAACTTTGTCTCTCGTGTTAATGATTATTCAATAAATTGGAAAAATTATAGCATGTGTACTATGGATTACGATAGAAAATGAACATTTCGACACAGAGAAACCAGCTTAGGGACAGCTCCCAGAATATGAACTCTTATGTAATGTGGGGGGAGTGCCTGTAATTTGCAAACTTTCCCTCTTTTTGTTCCAAAAGAAATCTCATCTCTCGTCTCCCCAGCAGACAATTCTGAAGTTAATGTTGAATATATTTCATGAGATTTTAGGGCGGCACAGTGGTGCAATGGTAGATTTACAGCGCCAGCGACTCGAGTTTGATCCTCACTACCGGTGCTGTCTGTATGGAGTTTGTTCGTTCTCTCTGTGACTGAGTGGGTTTTCCCTGGGTGCTCTGGCTTCCTACCACATTTCAAAGATGTGCAGGTTTGTAGGATAATTGGTTTTGATAAAATTGTAAATTATCCCTAGTGTGCAGGATATTGCTGGTCACGGGGCAATCACTGGTCGGCGTGGACTCGGTGGGCCGAGGGGGCCTGTTTCCGCATTGTATCTCTAAACTAAACTAAGACCAGGGTGTGACAAAGCTGCACTAAGTGCAAAGTTTGTGAACAGCTTTCAAAGGGTTAATGTATTTCTGGAAAGTGGTTCTGTGGCTTTCTGGAAACCATCATTGCCAGAGCCAGTTTGTTTCGCTCAACTGCTGTTGAATGCTCCTGTCACCCCATCTGCAACACCCCAGACTTGTTAACTGGTTCCTGGCTGGCGGTACAGAGTGAGGTCAGGAACATAAATGCTGCAATCCAAAATAAGAACTCAAAATATTTTGGAAAGACATTGCAGTTCAGGCAGAGAACTTATGCCAGGGTCATATTTAATCGTAACCTGAGGGGCAACATTTTACACAAAGGGAGGTAGGTATATGAAATAAGATGCTAGAGGAGGAAGTTGAGGCAGCTACTATCACAACTTCTAAAAAACAATTGAACAGGTACATGGAGAGGATAAGTTTAGAGGAATATGGGCCAAGCGCCAGCAGGTGGGACTAGTGGAGATGGGGCATGTTGGTCGGCGTGGGCTAGTCCATGCTGTATGACAATATGACTCTATGACCACACTCAGTAAAAACAATTCCCCTGCACATCTCCTTTAAACTTTGCCGCTCTCACCTTAAAGCTATTACCTAAGGATGAAGGATTATAGTTCATCGTTATTACGGTCACAAAGAATGTTATTTGTGGCTGATCAGAGCTGTTTCTGTGCAGTGACAACATATAAACCTCACAGTTATATAACCATATGTTGTAGTTGCTAATGTGTAGGAAAGAACTGCAGATGCTGGTTTAAACCGAAGATAGACACAAAAAGCTGGAGTAACTCAGCGGGACAGGCAGCATCTCTGGAGAGAAGGAATGGGTGACGTTTCGTGTCGAGACCAGTTCTTCAGACTTGAGTTCTCCCCATTCCTTCTCTCCAAAAATGCTGCGACCCGCTGGGTTATTCCAGCATTTTTTGTGGTTGCTAATGTCCTGGCACGCTCATTTACAGTTCATATCTTACCGCTGTAGAATTTAAATTAAGTTAATTATGGTTTTGGTAATGATAACCATGAAATCATCAGAAAGTTCAGGAGGCAAGAACCAGAGGACATTGGTTTAAAGTGAGAGGGAACAGATTTAATAGGAACCTGAGGGGTAGCTTCTTCACACTGAGGGGTGGTGGGTATAGGGAACGAGCTGCCAGAGGAAGTGGTTCTGGTAGATACAATAACAATATTAAGATGTATCTGAAGACCCGATACGTCACCTCCCCACGTTCGACAGGGAGGCTTGCCTGACTCCCTGAATTACTTCAGCACTTTGTGTCTTTCTTTTGGTATAAACAGCATCTGCAGTTCCTTGTTAATTCTGAAGGGACATTTGTACAGGTGGATGGATAGCAAAGGTGCAGATATGGGTCAAACATGGGAAACTGGGACTAACGTAGATGAGCATCTCAGTGGACAAGGACGAGATGGGCCAAAGGGCCTGTATCCATGCTCTTTGACTCTTTACTTTAGATACATTAGAGATACAGTGCGGAAATAGGCCCTTCAGTGTCAGTGACAGCATTCTGGATAGGAAAGGTTTAGAGCAGAAATGTCCAAAGTCCGGCCCGGGGGCCAATCGCGGCCCGAGGTCAGATTTTATACGGCCCGCAGCTTCCGTCTTAAACTTTATTATTTATGGCCCGCCAGCACTGTCTAACAGAATGAAGGTAGAGGGAGGGGGAGAGGGGAGGGGAGAGGGGAGAGGGCGACTACACCTCCCGGCGGTCAGCGCTGCCCGACCTCCCCCCCCGCCACGAGCAGGAGAGGCGACGGTGACGGCGACGGTGACAGCGACTACACTTCCCAGTGGCGGGGTTGAGGGCTTGCGGGGGGGACGGGAGAGCAGCAGCTGAGCTCTCCTCACCCCGCACGCTCATTGGCAGGCGCTCCCGTCAGTTGGGGGGGTGCCGCATCTCCCCCCCCCCCAGCGGGAGAGGCGACGGCGACGGCGACGGCGACGGCGACGGCGACTACATCTCCCGGCAGTCAGCGCTGCCCAATCTGCGGATTGTCAGACGCGAGGTCCGGGGGGGGGGCGCATTAGTTAAAGGTCCCTTGGGTATTTTCACATTATCAAATCTGGCCCTCTTTGAAAAACGTTTGGACACCACTGGTTTAGAGGGATATGGGCCAAACACATGCAGGTGGGACAAGTGTAGATGGGGCATCTTGGTTGGCATGGGTGAGTTGAACTGAAGGGCCTGTGTCCGTGCTGTATGACTCGATGACTCTACTTCCACCACTCTCTCTGACAGTGGGTTCCAGATACTCACCCCCTCCCCCAAACCCTCCCGGGGTTTCAACAAGAGCTGAAGAGAGCTGCACAAGGAGTGGGACGATGGTTTGTGGATTGACCAGAACGGGGCGACAGCTGCAAGGGGCCTTGATGGCCAGCTGCAGCTGGGACTGTAAAATGGCGCCAAAACCTGACAACTCTTTCGTGCAGACTCAGTGGGCCCTTTCTGTACATTCTGTACAGAACAGCAGGGCGGTGCTTTGATATGATGATAAACTTGCTGAGCTGTATGCAAAAAAATGTTTTTCACTGCACCTTGGTACACATAATAATTTTTTAAAACATTGAACCATTGAAAAAGGGTCCCGATCCGAAAAGTCACCTCTCCAGGTCCTCCAGAAATGCTGCCTGGCCCGTTAAGTTACTCTGGTACTTTGTGCCCTTCTGTGTATTAATCAGCATCTACAGTTCCTTATTTCTTCATTGTTTCTTCAGATGCTTCAGGTTAACGTCCAGCCATTCATTCTTTTCTTTGGCCGAACCTTGCTCTGGATACACTTGAGCTGCAACCAGGGGCTCTCATGGAGGGAGAAATCAGTTCTACTGGCAAGAGGGGCAAAAAGGCTAGAGATTTAAAGTTAATTCGCAAAAGAGCCAGGGAAGAGGTGAGATGATTTTTTTTTAACTAACTGTCTCTTAATCTAGAAAGAACTGACAGAAAAAATGGAGCACACAATTTCAATAGAAACTCTTAAAATGGAATTGGACATATTTCTAAAAATAAAATGTCTTTAAAACTATGGGAGTCTGAAAATTTGGACAACTCTTGCAAACAGTCAACATACGTAAGCAGTGCAGGCCAAATAATTTACCTCTGCAATGTATCCTATTCTGTATTTTTTCTATGTTTCTATGTAACAAGTTTAGCATTACAGAAACAATATGGATTGGAATATTTAATATATGGAACAGCACCTCATATTCCATTAGAGTAGATTACAACCCACAAACATCAAATTCCCAATATTAGGTAACCAACCTACAAACACTCTGCCCACACCCATCCTCCTTTCCCCTCTTTTGCCCCATCCCTTTCATATGCCCCACCAGAATGCACACCCATTTCTCCCTTCCCCAGCCTCCTTCCACCTATATTCCTTCCTCTGGCTTCATATTTTGTGCTTCCTCTGTGCTTATCTCACACTTCTTGGCTGTTCACCCCTGAACTTTGTCATGTTATAGGAGCAGAATTAGGCAATTCGACCCATCAAGTCTGCTCCACCATTCAATCATGGCTGATCTTTTGTTCCCTCTCAACCCCATTCTCCTACCTTCTCCCCATTACCCCTAACACTCTTACTAATCAAGAATACGTTAATCTCCGCCTCAATAATTTCCATTAATTTAGCCTCAACAGCCGTCTGTGATAATAAATTCCACAGATATGCCACCCTCTGACTAAAGAATTTAAAGGTACATCCTATTATTCTGAGGCTATGGCCTCTGGTCCTGGACTCTCCCACTAGTGGAAACATCCAGTTGTCCAACTATTTTCCAATCAAAATCACCTTGCATCCACCTATCACTTGTCACACCGACTCGAAATATCGCCTATCCATATTCCCCAGAGATGCTGCCTTTTGAGTCTTTTTCTGCTTTTCATCCATTGCGACTACAATTTACTTATCTTCACGGGGCCAGGGACCAATTTGCATACTTCCTGCACTGACTTCACTGGAAACTTTATTATGTGTAATATATTTTAAAAAGTGAAATAAAAGAGCATTTGGATATTAATAGGCGTACCATTCCTATCTTTGATCGGACTTTACTGGACTTTATCTTGCACTAAACGTTATTCACATTATTCCCTTTACCTTGTATCTGTACACTGTGGATGGCTCGATTGTAATCATTTATTGTCTTTCCACTGACTGGTTAGTACTCAACTATAGCTTTTCACTGTACCTTGGTGAACCAGCATCTGCCATTCCTTGTTTCTACAATTTCACTGTTACACTGCCATTCCCATAGAAAACAAGCCCCAGCACTACTAGCTGGCTCATTCCACTGTGTCTCAGATCAATGGAGGCACATTACTCTGCACAATACTGCTTGTATTATACTGTTGTGAAACAGAAAGCCCTTTGCAACAAGGAATAGCACAAAGGTGGAAAGGGAGAAGCAGTAAATCTTAAACATGCACTCTCTCTTCAGGAAGAAGTAGTCGGCAATCTGTGTTTTTAACTTTGGGATGGAATCAAAATCAAAGAAAGTCAAAGTTAAACTGCACACACCACACGTCGTGCAGGGAGAAACTGCAGATGCTGGTTTCCACCAAAGTGTGACACAAAATGCTGGAGTACCTCAGCGGATCAGACAGCATCGTTGGAGAAAAATAATAAGTGACATTTTGGGTCGAGACCCAGAAGGGTCTGAAGAGATGTTACCTGACCTGCTGACTTATACCAGCATTTTACGTCACACCACACATTGTGTTGATTCTGGTAACCATGTAACAAGAAGGATACTGAGGTGGTGCGGAGAAGTGACACGGAGATGAACCTGAACATTAGATAACTGACATGTGTGTACCGTAGTACAGTGCAAAAGTTTAGTTTTAGTTTAGAGATACAGCACAGAAACAAACCCTTTGGCCCACCGAGTCCACGACAACCAACGATCACCCCGCACACTAGCACTATCCAACACACCGGGGACAATTTACAATTTACTGAAGCCAATTTAACCTAAAAAAGTGTACGTGTTTGGAACACGCGGGGGAAACCCATATGGTTACGGGGAGAACGTACAAACTCCGTACAGACAGGAACCAATAGTCAGGCTCAGGATCGAACTCTGGTCTCTGGCGCTGTAAGGCAGCAACTCTACCGCTGCACCACTGTTCTCTGGTATGTACTGTAGGGGTGGCATTGCCTGGCTTTGTAACAGATCTCTGTGTGAAAGTAAAATAAACTTCTCACTGCCTTCCTCCCCTGTCAGTGCTGCTGGGATTTGGGAAGGCAGAGAGGTTATTAATGACTGTACACACTAAGCAAATAAAAAGAACAGTGTTCACTCCATTCAACAGAAAGGTAGTGTTTGTTTATCTGATTAAAAGCTGATAAATTCTTGCAACTATACAAGTATAAATTGCACTCTGGGTGTGCAGGACGAGAGTGGGATTAGCGCAAAATCATTTGATTTAAGGAATGTTATTCCTACAAATGTAATAACTGCATTCTTTGCTTTCTTCATAAGAACACATAGAAACGATCTAAAAGTCTCTGAAACGCCACTGGACTTAAGTGCATGGCTAATGTTCATGGTGTGTAGACGTTTCAATAGTTTGCTACTGCAAATGCAAATAAATATTTGATTGATTGAATGATTGATTGACTGAAAGATACAGTACGTAAACAGTCCATTCAGCCCACTAAGTCCATGGCAACCATCAATCACCCGTTTACATTAGTTCTACGTTATCCCACTTTCACATCCACTCCCATACACACTAGAGACACTTTTATAGAGGCCGATTAACCTACAAGACTTTGGTGTGGGAGGAAACCAGAGCACCTGGAGGAAACCCACGTTGTCACCCAGGGAGAACGTACAAACTCCACTCAGGCAGCACCCGGATTAGGATTGAACCCAAGTCTCTGGATTTGTGAGGCAGCGGTTGCCACCAGCTGTGCCACTGTGCCACCCAGTGCTTCCATAAAAAGTGGTGAACAAAATTAAAAAAAGAAATCCCTTGTCTGTAATATTTCAAATTTCATCCTGAGAATTTTGTTCTTCGAACAAAAGGAAATATGGAACTAAAAGGAACGGTTTTGATTGTAATAGGTAATATCAAAGACAAAATATGGCAGATCTCTTAAATTTCCTACATATACACACACATGAACAAGAATGAGACTTTGTGATCTTACAGGGAGAATAATACTTTTGATTTCTTACACCTATTCTGTGTTAAGTTGTTATAAAGTGTAGACACAATAACTCAGGGAGCCAGACAGCATCTTTGGAGAAAACGGATGGGTGATGTTTCGGGTCAGGAACCTTCTTCAGATGACCCACCCATCCTTTTTCTCCAGAGATGCTGCCTGACCCACTGAGTTACTCCAGCACTTTGTGTGTATCTTTGTTATAAACCAGCATCTGCAGTTCTTTGTTTTTATGTTATAAAGTGTGAGCAGCTGCTGAATTAAAGCCAGTTAAGAAGTTGGTTTCATGGATGTCTTAAAAGAACATGGCACGGTTTAATTAAACTGGACCGTTCATAAGTTCATAAGTTATAGGAGCAGATTTAGGCCATTTGTCCCATTAAGTCTACTATGCCATTCAGTCATGGCTGATCTATCTTTCCCTCTCAACCCCATTCTTCTGCCTTTTCCCCATAACCCCTGACACCCTTGCTAATCAAGAATCCATCAATCGCCACCTTCAATATATCCATTGACTCGGCCTGCACAGCCGTCTGTGGCAATGAATTCCATATCTGCAGCAACCTCTGACTAAAGAAATTCATCATCTCCTTTCTAAAGGTGGGATGAACACGTCTGACATATGCCACGCAACAACATAGGACATTGGGAAAGACAAGAAGATTATGCCGTGTGACTGTCACACTTCCCGACCTGCATATACTGATTTATGAGTCACATTATGGAAAGGAAGGCTGGTTATTTTGAAACACAGGCCCTCCCTAAGTGAAAATGTCTCTGTATAGAATCTGTTCACTGGCTGGCCAAAGCTTCAAGTGTAACTGAAAACGGTTAATAAATCCTATGTTTTGACCTACAACACTCATGGCATTTTAAATCCAATTGATCTTACTCAGTGTTTCTGTAATAACAACAAAATTCTGCATCTATTAAAATGCATTGCTCATCCTGAGCAGCAGAATAACACATTTCCTCATTTCATTTTTTCTGTTAAAAAAACCATTATGGATATTATAGGCTTAAAGTTGGGAGTGAAAGATATCAACATTATTATTTAAAGTGTGAATCTAGACATTAGTGTTAATGATACCTGTTTATAAATGTTGATGACCCTCCTCTATCTCCCATTTTAAAAGCAGCTTAACAATTTTAAAGTGGGAGTAAGGATAAAGGACGGGACCATTTGGCCCATCAAACCTCTTCTGCCCTTCCAAGCAGCAATGAACATTCATTAGTACATTCCTGAAATGTTCAATTCATTTACAGCAACTTGAGAGAAGACAGTGAGGTTATACTCCAACAAAATACAGAGGCATGTTGTATGAAGACACAAGGATCTGCAGATGTTGTTTTGCAAAAAAACAAACAAAGTGCTGGAGTAGCTCAACGGTCAAGCAGCATCTCTGGAGAACATGGATAGGTGACGTTTGGGATCGGGACCCCTCTTCAGACTGATTAGGAGGGGGAGTGGAGAAAGCAGGAAAAGAGAGGTGGGGTGGATACAGGTGAGGGGGGTTTTGATAGGCATATACATGGTTGGCCAAAGTCCAGAGATGTAAAGACAAAAGGTAGAGCGATAAGGAGGGAAGGAGGATGAATTGTGAAGCCAGAGGAAGGAATATTGGTGGAAAGGGACAGGGGTAAGGGGAAAGAAAGAAATGAGTGAGCATCCAGGTGAGGCACAAGGGAGGGGAGGAAAATGAGGGGCTGGGGGGTGACATCAATCTGTGTAGCATTTGCCTGCTGATTTCACTTTGGGTTTTGATACTTACAAAGTCAAATTGGATTATGTTCAAGTAATAAAACTAAATGGACATAAAGTGCTGGAGTAACTCAACGGTCAGGCAGCATCCTTTGGTTTAGTTTAGTTTAGAGATACACCACAAAACAGGCACATTGGCCCTCTGTGTCCGAGCCAACCAGCGATCACCCCGCACACTAGCACCGTCCTACATTCTAGGAACAATTTTACAACTTACCGAAGCCAATTAACCTACAAACCTGTACGTCTTTGTAGTGTGGGAGGTAACTGGAGCAACCGGAGAAAACCCACAAGGTCACAGGGAGAACGTACAAACTCCGTCCAAACAGCACCAGTAGTCAGGATCGAACCCGGGTCTCTGGTGCCGTAAGGCAGCAACTCTACGGCTGCGCCCCTGCGTGCCGCCCCTGGAGAACATGAATAGGTGACGTTTTGGATCAGGACGACCTTGTCTCCACTAACTAAACCAAATTTCTGGTTGAGAGGAAAGGAGCAAAGTAAAGGTTTTTTTTACACTTTTGTTTAATTGCTATTTTTAAAGGAAGGGAAGTGTCTCATTGTTAATGGGTGGCAGGGTAGCATTTGCAGAAGAATGGTGTTTATATTAGGGTCATTTGTTTGACTGACAAACAACACTTTGGTATCTGTAAGAGTGTCTGCAGTCTGCAGAGAGATGCACTATAAGTCATGAAGCCTGTGCCTCTCTTTCCTGAGGCACCACAGAGCTTTATTTATAAATCCAATTTACAAATCTACTTAACAAAAGCTAAGCAATCAAAATTAACAAACTCTCCTAAAATGACTCACCTTTGCAATGAGGATTATAGTGATTATTTTTTTCTTCCTCTCCATATCTCCAATTGCCTGTAAAGTGAGGAACAAACTGGCCTCACCCGATCACGCTTGTTTAATTTTACAACACCATTTTGAATAAAGTTCACCATCTGTTCCCTGGATTTTTTTTTATCATTAAATATCAGCGAGAGGAATGATTGATGATCTCCTTCAGAATGGTTTTTTAAAATGTTCGTTTTTCATTATGGTTAGTCCTCCGTTTCTTGGTCATGTGATTTGCACTGAACGTGAGGAGGACTCGCATTAGAAGCTTGACAGAGAGACCGAATAATAGAGTAAACTAGACATCTTGGAAATGTGGGATTGTTTGACAGGGAACGTGCTTTGTATTTCCAAAGAAACGACAGGTTAATGGTAGAGCATATTCTCCTGAGCAGAAGGGTGATTAAAAGATAAACAGGTTGCTGTTACAGTGGAGATTTCATTTGAAGGGGTAAGAGGGCATTGGATGTTTCTTCATGGAGGTACATTAAATTTATGATATCAGATTTCATTGCACAAAACTAGGTCCTGTTTCATTTCTAAGTACATCATTAATATTGTAAGTAAACAAATGTTTCTCTAACGTCTAGTAACCCTTGCATTCCCTCTCTCCCCGTCCCTCCCCCACCCTAGTCATCCTGCTAGTTTTACTGTTTGTATCCTCTCATTGGACCATTGCGGGCTCTTTGGTCATCGGTGCCGGCTCTGATCCGTTCTGTACCTTTTCATACCTCTGGATTCCCTTTCATAAGATCATAAGTGATAGGAGTAGAATTAGGCCGTTCGGCCCATCAAGTCTACTCCGCCATTCAATCATGGCTGATCTATCTCTCCCTCCTAACCCCATTCTCCTGCCTTCTTCCCATGACCTTTGACACCCGTACTAATCAAGAATCTATCTATTCTGCCTTAAATATACTGTACCCACTCCTCCCAAATACTGTACCCACTGACTTTGCCTCCACAGCATTCTGTGACAAAGAATTCCACAGATTCACCACCCTGACTAAAGAAATTCCTCCTCATCTCCTTCCTAAAAGAATATCATCTGACTCTCATTTTGAAGAAGGGTCTCGACACGAAACTTCACCTATTCCCTTTTTCCTGACTCACGGAGTTACTCTAGCATTTTGTGTCCATCTTTGGTGTCAACTCGCTGTTGTGTTCTATAAATCACCAGATTCAGATAACAGAGTTTGATTCACTCAGTAATTTATTACACTACAAAATAAGGCACATACACTCACGAATCCCCGAATATCCCCGAACACACTCGCAAACTCCAAATACACAGCAGAGCACGCCGCAGGATGTTTATACATACACTCACGTAAACCCGTGCGCACTCACAAACTCCTCAGAGCACGCCGCAGGATGTTTCGTTCTTAATTACCCGGCACCATTCGCAACGCGGTCCAAGGCTGAGGTTCTCTCACCAAAAAGGCGCCCAACACCATCCTTTATGGCGCCTGTGTATGGTCTACTAAAAGAGCAGATACGTACACTACTCTCCTCCCACACACTCAAGAGGTGGGCCCTTGTGTTATAGAAAGCAGTAAACAACTTGAACCAATGACCTGTGGCAGGGGGGATACCATTGAGCCGACAT
Organism: Rhinoraja longicauda; assembly: GCF_053455715.1. NCBI lineage: Eukaryota > Metazoa > Chordata > Chondrichthyes > Rajiformes > Arhynchobatidae > Rhinoraja > Rhinoraja longicauda. Next base: position 19,089,407 of record NC_135968.1, read on the forward strand.
CTGGCTGTCGCAGTCGAGCCAGATGACGCCACACTGATGAAAGAACATCAGGAAGACCCCCGGAAGGTGTAGGTTTCTGTCCCCGGCGGGGGGGCCCCTCGCAAGGGGGAAGTTATTGCTGAAGCGCAGGACAATACACGGTGGCTTATGGTGACTGGGGAGGATAAACCAAAATGTCTACCTTTACAGCACTTAACCAGGCCAGAGTGAGTCTGCTCCACCCTCTCTCTACAGAACAACCGCGAGGCACGTCATGTATACCGGACGATGGCGTGGGCCGATACCTCTGGCAGTGTTGGCTGCTGCACCACCTGTCTGCACGGAATCAAACACCTATCTCTCGCTCCTGCATGCGTATCTACGTAATCTGCGTTTGTGCACATGTCGCACATCATAGACAATAGGACAACCTTGGGGCTAGTAGTGGCAGGGCAGGCTAAACAAGTATCTGCAGTTCCTACCTACACAAATGTTTTCCAAAGTATAGCAAATGGTCGTGGATCAGGGGCGTTTACCTGTATCTGGGATGCTCCAGTACTTTCAACATGTGGACCTGACTTTAGACTTTTCTTTTTCTTTATAAAATATAACGACTGGGCATTTGCGGGTTGTGCAAAAGAGCTTCACTGTGCAATCGTGACAATAAAGAACCATTGAACCATTTTAACTTTAGTTTAGAGATACAGCATGGCCCACTAGGTCCACGCGAGCCGACGATCTCACGTTCATGTGGGTTCTGTGTTATCCCACTTTCTCATCCACCCCCTACACACTAGGGGCAATTTCAGAGGGCCAATTAACTCACCAAACAAGCACCTCTTTGGTACGTGGGGGGAAATCGGAGCACCAGAAGGAAACCCATGCGGTCAGAGGGAGAACATGCAAACTCCACACACAGACAGCAACCGGGGGTCAGGATTGAACCCGGGTCTCTGGCGCTGTGAGGCAGAAGCTCTACTAGCTGCGCCACTCTGCTGCCCTTAGTCAATGTGCTGATGATGAAGAAATGCATGTTCAAACCTCACCAGCTAGGAATATAAATTCATTAAAATAATATAACAGGACTTTAATAAAAAAGCACGGGTAATCATGACTGTGAAATTACAGAATCAGATCCTCCAGATTCAAGGACAGTTTCTTCCCAGCTGTTATCAAGCAACTGAACCATCCTACCAACAACGAGAGAGTGGTCCTGAGCTACCAGCTACCTCATTGGAGACCCTGGGATTACCTTTAATAGGTCTTTACTGAACTTTATCTTGAACTATATATTATCCCCTTTATCCACACTTTTATCCACACTGGGGATGGCTCGATTGTAATCATGTATAGTCTCTGTGTTGACTGGTGAGCATGCAACAAAAGCTTCCCACTATATCTCGGCACATGTGACAATACACTAAACTAAGGTACAGATTTGCTAAGGAAATATATTGTCCTCACTCTTCTAATCTTTTTGCGGTTCCAAACCCAGAACAAAATTATTGGCACTTAACTTCCTTGTGGATACAAGCTCATGTGTAAACAGGGAGAGTCAACCAGCGCTAATCTTGCCAGTGAAACTTACTTCTTCCTGAGGGAAATATTGTTTTAAAAATCGAGCATTCAGGTGTATTTGTTGGAGGAGTTTCAATGTCAGCAGAGGGTGGTGGAGAATGTGTTAATATTTGCAGGGAGTTCCCCCAGAGCATGTTGCTATTTGCATGGGTTCCCAGGGAATGTGTCAACATTTGCAATGGGGTTTTCCTAAGAGTGTGTCAATATTTGAGATGGTTCGCCAAGACTTGGTCAATATTTGAAACAGAAGAGGAAATGAAAATTGCTCTTTGATAGGAAATGAATTCAGTGGGAAATGAGGGAATGGGAAACTGAAGCAGTAAAGCCCAAGTTTCAGAGAAAACTGGTTTACAATATGGAAGCAGGCATGTTATCTTACATTGAAATCTGACAGTCTGATTAATGCTATTTTTTTCAGAAAATAAGTCGGGGTGGCACAATGGTGCAGCAGTAGGGTTGCTGCCTTACCACGTCAGAGACCCGGGTTCGATTCTGTCTACGGGTGCTGTCTGTACGGAGTTTGTATGTTCTCTCTGTGACCACATGTGTTTCCCCCAAGTGCTCTGGTTTCCTCCCATACTCCAAAGACATGCAGGTATGTAGGTTAATTGTCTTTGGAGTGATCAGTCGTTGACACGGACTCAGTGGGCTGAAGGGCCTGTTTCCGTGCTGTATTTCTAAAGTCTAAAGTAAAGTGCCATTTCATCGATAAATAAATTTAGGATATGCTTTTCCGTATTTAGAAACTAACTGCTTATTTTTGACATCTTTAAATTGAAGAGTTGAGGGTGATGTCCATTTGCTGCCCTTATCTTCCAAACAATTGATTAAGGGATTTCATGCAGAATTCTTTACACATCTGCTATTGCAATATTATCTTAGAGTTATAAAGCACAGAAACAGGCCCTTTGGCATATTCCTCCAAATGGCCCATATTCCTCCAAACCTTTCCAATCTATGTACCTCTCCAAATATCTTTTAAATGTCCACTAGCCTGTGTGAAAAAAATGTTGCCCCTTGCGTCACTTCTAAATCCCTTTTCCCCTCGGTTTATGTTTTAGACTTTAGAGTTACAGGTGGAAACAGGCCCGAGCCCACCGAGTCCGCACCAATCAGCGAGCGCCCTTTACACTAGCACTCTCCTGCACACAAGGGACAATTTACAATGTTGCAGAAGCCAATTAACTTACAAACCTGTACGTCTATGGAGTGTGGGAGGAAACCAGAGCACCCATAGAAAACCCACTCGGTCACAGGGATAACGTGCACTGTACACTGTTTTCCCCGTAGTAGGGGGAGCCAGAAGGCCGAAGGAACCTTTTGCAGGAACCTGAAATCTGACAAATCGAGCCTTTATCTATTTTATGTAACCCTCTTATTATTGTATCTGTAATTACTTAACATTCAGCTGCAACACCTCTGGTAATGAAAGGAATAAAGGTCTCGCGGATTTTTAATGCGGTCCTGACACAAGGCAGACATTTCAGAACTTGTTCCCAAAACCCCTGGAGATACATCGGAGTGAGGTTTCGAGTTGTTCGTCTGTTTGTTTATTTACCTGTAATGTACACGCGCCAGTTGCAGGAGCCACTTTTGTTGTGGCGCAGGACCAAATTGCCTAACCTGGCCAATTCCACATCGCTCACCCATCTCCCCGCTGCCTGAAGTTTCTTACGAGTAACTCCACTACACACGCACGCAGAAGACAGCCCTTCGAACATTGAGAAATGGATGGGGAGCAGGAGAAACGGCTGCAAACGTTTATTCGCTGCAAGAAATCCAAAAATAAATAGGTGGAATGACGTCAGAGCTGATGGAACGTCATCGAGCAGGTACCTTAACTTTGTTTTTCTCTCTCCACAAACGCTGCCGAAATATTTCCTCCAATCGTCAGCGGATTGCGTGATGTTGGAAAGTTTGCAGAAGAGATTTAGCGGGATATTATGTGTGGGAAGAAAGTGTTCAGACGCGGGGTTTATACCGAAGATTGACACAATGTGCTGGAGTAACTCAGCGGGTCAGGCAGCTTCTCTGGTTTCGGGTCGGAACCCTTCTTCAGACTGAAAGTATAGGTCAGTTAAACGGGAGGCGAGAAAAGGCCAGAACAAATCAGGGCCGGCCAATGGTTACCTCAAGAAGGGTGGAGCCCATCCCCATAATGGCTCACTTTTGGCTGGGGAAGGTGTGATACAAGATGGATACAAGGAGAGAACAGTGGAACTGGTAGGATGGCTAGGGTGGGTGGGGGAGGGGGGAGGGGAGGGGAGAGGTGGGAGGAGGAGGAGGAGGAGGAGGAGGAGGAGGAGGAGGAGGAGGAGGAGGAGGAGGAGGAGGAGGAGGAGGAGGAGGAGGAGGGAGGAGGAGGAGGAGGAGGAGGAGGAGGAGGAGGAGGAGGAGGAGGAGGAGGAGGAGGAGGAGGAGGAGGAGGAGGAGGAGGAGGAGGAGGAGGGGAGGAGGGAGGAGGAGGAGGAGGAGGAGGAGGAGGAGGAGGAGGAGGAGGAGGAGGAGGAGGAGGAGGAGGAGGAGGAGGAGGAGGAGGAGGAGGAGGAGGAGGAGGAGGAGGAGGAGGAGGAGGAGGAGGAGGAGGAGGAGGGAGGAGGAGGAGGAGGAGGAGGAGGAGGAGGAGGAGGAGGAGGAGGAGGAGGAGGAGGAGGAGGAGGAGGAGGAGGAGGAGGAGGAGGAGGAGGAGGAGGAGGAGGAGGAGGAGGAGGAGGAGGAGGAGGAGGAGGAGGAGGAGGAGGAGGAGGAGGAGGAGGAGGAGGAGGAGGAGGAGGAGGAGGAGGAGGAGGAGGAGGAGGAGGAGGAGGAGGAGGAGGAGGGAGGAGGAGGAGGAGGAGGAGGAGGAGGAGGAGGAGGAGGAGGAGGAGGAGGAGGAGGAGGAGGAGGAGGAGGAGGAGGAGGAGGAGGAGGAGGAGGAGGAGGAGGAGGAGGAGGAGGAGGAGGAGGGAGGAGGAGGAGGACGGAGGAGGAGGAGGAGGAGGAGGAGGAGGAGGAGGAGGAGGAGGAGGAGGAGGAGGAGGAGGAGGAGGAGGAGGAGGAGGAGGAGGAGGAGGAGGAGGAGGAGGAGGAGGAGGAGGAGGAGGAGGAGGAGGAGGAGGAGGAGGAGGAGGAGGAGGAGGAGGGAGGAGGAGGAGGAGGGAGGAGGAGGAGGAGGAGGAGGAGAGGAGGAGGAGGAGGAGGAGGAGGAGGAGGAGGAGGAGGAGGAGGAGGAGTGAGGAGGAGGAGGAGGAGGAGGAGGAGGAGGAGGAGGAGGAGGAGGAGGAGGAGGAGGAGGAGGAGGAGGAGGAGGAGGAGGAGGAGGAGGAGGAGGAGGAGGAGGTGGAGGAGGAGGAGGAGGAGGAGGAGGAGGAGGAGGAGGAGGAGGAGGAGGAGGAGGAGGTGGAGGAGGAGGAGGAGGAGAGGAGGAGGAGGAGGAGGAGGAGGAGGAGGAGGAGGAGGAGGAGGAGGAGGAGGAGGAGGAGGAGGAGGAGGAGGAGGAGGAGGAGGTGGAGAGGAGGAGGAGGAGGAGGAGGTAGGGTGGAGGTGGAGGTGGAGGAGGAGGAGGAGGAGGAGGAGGAGGAGGACGGAGGAGGTCGGACGGAGGAGGTAGGAGGAGGAGGTGGAGGTGGAGGTGGAGGAGGAGGAGGAGGAGGTGGAGGAGGAGGAGGTGGTGGAGGTCGAGAGGAGGTGGATGGTGGTGGCTAGGCTGGAGGAGGTGGACCCTACGACTCTGGTTCACCGCACAGACACGACCGGGGGGGGGGTGTGTGAAGATGCAACGCACCGAAGACGCCCAGCTACAGCAGCAACGACAGAGACAAGAACGAAGACAGACGAAGCACAGAACAGCAGCCAGCACGAACGAAGAAGACCGACAAAGAGAACGACAGAAGAAGCACCGACACAGACGACAGCAGACAGCAAAGACAGACGAAGAACAGAAGAACAAGAAAAGACCTAGAACGACAGAAGCAGAAGACCGAAGACGACACAAGACAAGCAAGCATGCCAGAAGAACGACAGAGCAAGCACGAAAGAAAGGACAGCACACGACACAAGCCAGAAGCACGACACGACACGAACAGCAAAGAACAGATACGAACCAAGAGCACGACAGCAGACACGCCAAGACCAGAAAGCAACGAAGCCCAAAGAC